>NW_019174733.1:6340763-6434242 GCF_002260705.1 Seriola dumerili | reverse complement strand
CACACACACACACACACACACACACACACACACACACACGGCCTTCAATAAAAAAGCAATATAAGATAGAGAATAAAAATGCATTGGTGCTGCCCCATATCAGACAAAACAGAGCAACACTGAGATTAAGCATCATACTGCTGAGGGAGAGAAACAGAGATGTGAATAGTGAAAGGCAAGATATCATCCATTCATTTTAAACAGGGGTAGGTGGTGATTGAGAGAGGAAGGCTATGAATGAATCTGTGTGTGTGTGTGCGTGTGTGTGTGTGTGTGTGTGTGTGTGTGTGTGTGTGTGTGTGTGTGTGTGTGTGTGTTTGCATTCTGGCCCTAGGGTCGTAGCGGACACACTGACACAAAATAAACAGCGCTCAATCTCATGGCCTGTGATTGCTGCTCCGGTGTCAAGATAAGTCCCGGGCCAGTGGCAGCCGAGACCGGCCGCTCACTCGACAATAAGGGACAGAGCAGGAGGAGCAGAAGAGACAGGAAACACAGAACATCAACATCTGACTGACTTTCTATCTGGCTCTCTATGTTAGCTTCTCTTTAGCACTCCAGTATCACTGTGGGAGCTGTCTTGTTACACTACAAACACACTGTAACAACATGAACTGACGTCTTGATGTATGATAAAATTCAAGATGCATTACACTGAATTTCTCCTCTCAAATTGAAAAATACTCACACTTTGAGATTAGAGACTGAAGTCAGAAGGTTCTTGCCCCACGTGGACAAACCTTGACACCAGCTTGTTGTCTCATCACTTATTTCAGGTCAAGTCAGAAAGGAGCAATAGTAAAAACAAGGTTTGGAATGATCAGGGTCAAACCAAGTCTGCCAGCACTTCAGGACTGTTAAGATTTTAATAGATATTTTTGCTCAGAACATCGGTCTTCACCAAAGATCAGATTTGAACTAAATTATTGTGGAAGGGCACATGCAGGAAAAAATGTAAGAAATGTTTGCAATCTGTCCCCAGCATCAAGGAGAGTTTTCCAATAATAAGTTGTCTAAACAAAGTACAGGAGAGAATTTAGAAGAAGGGAGCACAAAGAACAAAAAAGAATAGACAACTGAGAAGAGAAGGCTGTGATGCCCTTGAGCAAGCCCACCCTGCTCCAGTGGCAGCGGCCAACAGTTGAAGACTGGTTGTTGCTAATGAAGCCGTATAGAAATAATGAATGGCGGAATGGGTGGCTATAAACTGAAGGGTGTGTGGATGTTTTGGCCCAGATAAAAATAAATGAATGATGGAAAGAAAGAAATAGAGAAAATTTGAAAGACAGCAGGAGAGACAGAACCAAGATATTTGAAGACAGGTTGAGAGACTGTACACAGAAAGGGCATCAACGCAATAAAGTCCCCACACTCTGAGTTCTTCGCCCGTCTCCTTCCTCACCTCCCTCCCTCCAGGCCACCACCTCCACCACCTTCCACCCGCCTCTCCCCCTCCAGAAATGAATATTTCTCATCACCATATGAATATTGCGGGCGTGACAAGTGCGTGTAAACACACACAGGCGGAGTGCTCAAATCCACTCACTGGGAGCTATTAAGTCGTCAGGCGCCACAGAGAGGCTGACAGAGGAGAGAAACAGTGTGCATGTATGTGTGTATGCTGACAGGGAAGAGAAACGATGTGGCGGGCCACTGAGCAGAGCAGCCAGAGAAAGAGAGAGGGAGAGAGAGAGAGGGAGAGAGTGGACAGGCAGAAAAAAAACACAAGGAAAGAAAGAAAGAATTGCTGGCAGACTGCTAATTTTACTTGTCGCAGAAAAAAACACCCAACCCGTGCTCAAACTGTCAACGTCATTGTCGCCTCACAACCCAAGGGAAGGTGTGTGTGTGTGTGTGTGTGTGTGTGTAAGTGTAGGACAGATGTGAGCAGGAAATGTGTGTGTGAACAAGATGCATGAGGAGAGAACGGCAAAGACAATGTTTGTGAAATGTGTTTTTGTGTAGCAGGTGTGTGACCAAGGAGAGCCCTTTTTGAGATATTGTGGTGTCAAGTGTGTGTGTGTGTGTGTGTGTGTGTGTGTGTGGGGGGGGGGACTTTTCAAAGTCGACCCAGCTCCTAACATCTCTACTGAATCTCAGTCCTGCATATTTGGTGACACTTTAAATTAAAACAAAAGAAACATAGCTTCCACCTTCGACCAGCTCTTCCGCTACACAGCCACTGCACATTGCTGCTACCTGCCTCATGCATTAGGTGTTTAGCCAGTGCTATGAAACACACATGTGCACGTAAATGACATTCCACTCACCCTTCACACAAAAACCACGCCTCTCCTTTAATTCACGGTATTACTAACCCTGAATAGTTATTCAAGGGTTTCAACTCAACCCTGAGTAACCTTGAATGTTGGAACATTGGATGGCATTGGATGTTGAACATTTCTGAAGATTTTCAATGCCAACATTTATTACTTATTTCTAGAATATCCATGTATGGGAGCTACAGCGTGGATAAGGTTTGGTTAGGGTTAGGTAACTAAAACACTTAGATTAAGGTTAGGGAAAGATTTTAGTTAGGGTTAAAACATATTAATAGCAGTTCAGTGATGGGACACAAAGTCAAGTCTCCTTCAGTGACAGTGAGACATGGCACATGCCCATCCACCATCCCCAACCTCCCTCTTACCTCTGGATATAAATTGTGCACTACAAAAATCAGCCCTTGGCTTACTGATCCCTGCTGACTATGTTGGGAACTGTATGTACTTGTTTTTTCTTTATCAGCTATTAACAGCACATCATCTTCAGTAAACACACCACACCACTATGGTTAAAACAAAAGCAATAATCTTCCTTTAACCATGGGTATCAGCTCAGATTTTCTGTATCTGACAGCCTTGCACGCCTTCATCTTTTCATTTTCTCTTCAGAGTAATCACAGAGAAAAAATGCCACTGAATGAATGCCACTGAAATTCTCTGATTTAGGGGTCAACCAGGCAGTTAGACAGATTTCTCAGACCGAGCAGATACAGCTGTGACGTCAGCCGCTAAGTGGGGCAGGGGTCTATCACTCAGCGGATCTGTTAGGCTTGTAACCTGCAGCGACAGGTCCTTAACGCGCCGCGCGGACAGAGCCGTAACAGATGCCCAGCTAAGTGCCTGATTAAAACTTAATGTGCAGAAGGAGCCGTGTGCAAGTGTGTGTTCTTTCTGCAAGTGTGTGTGTTGCTGCAGCGTTAGGGAGAATATGAGATGGGCACCAGCCCTCCAGCGAGAGAGGGGCCATGCCAGCTGCTTCTCTCCCCAGAGACGGAGCCCTGAAGCTGGGCAGCGAGGCAGGGTAGTCAGGGGAGGCTCTATGGGGCCATGGCACAGTCACAACACAAGTGGCATATGTGAAGTGACACTCCACTAGTCAAATGAGATTACATTTTCAAATTATAATAAACACACACACACACACACACACACACACACACACACACACACACACACACACACACACACACACACACACACAAAAATCAAAGACAATGGTTTGGCACTTGAAGTCCAAACTTACTTTTGACACAAGGATGGCATTAGCTACCTTCATGGTTCATCTCTCAACATGGGATTTGATCAGTGCTTTTTACTTTTACTTTTTAATTTTGTTTGTTTTGTCTTTACAAAGGGATACTAAGTGCATCAAATTTAACTTCTTATTTCCTTTTATTCAATTCCAGTTTGGTTAAAAAGTGCAAGTGTTCAAAAAGATAATAAACAGAACATTTCATGAATACAGGTTTTTACATCAAACATTTCTTATGTATAAATGCACTCAAAAATTAACTTAGCTTTCATGAATGAGACCGAGTGCGTGTTTGTATGTGTTTGTATGTGTCCATGAGGTATGAGTAGTTTTGTGGGTCAACAAGCCAGCAGCCAATAATTTACCCACTGTCTGAAAATTTCATCTGCCTATCATCCTCTCCCTCCCAACCTCTCTCTGTCTCTCCCTCCATTCCTCTCTCACTGATTATGCCGTCAATACGGTGCGGATGAGAGGAGCTGACAATTGACCAGCCTGGATCAATATCAGCTAATAAGCATGTCAGGAGAGAGGAGAAAAGAGCAAGGAATCGACTGAGAGAGAGAGAGACAGAGAGAGAGAGAGGATGAGTGAGAAAGTGACAGAGAAAAAGCCAGTTTGATCCAATTCGGCTGCTTGGCGTGTGGAGGTGTAAGTGGGATGATTGGCCTGTTATTGCTGGTTTAATGTTAGGCAATCAGAGCCCTAGTGGTCTAGATATCAACAAACATCCATCAAATTGTCCCTTCTTCTTCTTGATACCACCTCCTCTGCCTGGCCCCGCCTGGACCCTGACAAACAATATGACAACAATGAGAGCCAAGCAATGGTGCCGTTTAAAAAAAACCCCAGGGGGGTTGAATTGATAGCCTTGCACTCGCTGCACGAGCCAAAAGAAAACACACTTGTTTGGGGTTTTTTGTTTGTGTTGGGGAGATCTTCACTCATTTTATTTTTTTTTTTTATTTTCCTTTCTTTCCAGCCTCTCGCCGTCTTTCCCCCTGGCAGAGGAGCATGCCGTTGTTGATGGTGATATAATAACACAGTCAGGTGTCTGTGGCCAATTCCCTGTCATTTGGACTTTTGCGTAAATCACCATGTATTTTTCTCTTCTTTTCTTTCTACTTGCTTTCTCTTTTTCACCGCTCGATCTTCTTTTTTTTCCCAAGGTGTCATTTTCTTTTGCTCAAATTACCTTTCCCGTGGCCTCCCAGACGCCACAATTGCTAGTGTTGTATGGATACTGATGGAAGCTTTTCTGTGTAAATGCAACAGTGCTACTAGCACAGATAGTCAACACTACTTAGTCTAATACTGCCTATTACAGAGGAGCAGGAAGGTAAATGACTGACTCTAGATTGACTGAAATGTTGTTTGACTAACTACCTGATTGACTAACTGAAAGACTGCTAAGTAACAGAAAGACAGACAACAGAAATTTGACTGAGTGAATAGCTTGCAGTGTGACTGATTGGACTGTCACTCAATTGTTTGTCTCCGCCATTTTCAAGGATTTGAACTGAACTGAATCAGTCCAGCTCAGTTCAAGTCCTCATTGTCCTACAAAAGAAAATTATTTTGCAGCAAGGCAACATGAAAACATTAAAACACAATAGAATAATAGAAAACTCTAAAATGTGTGAATATTATAGACACAATAAAAAAAAATGTCCCTGTGATACAAGTTACAGCAATTAAGAGTATAGACAAGATAAAATGCCAGGCACCAAGAGGCAGTTGATGGTATTCAATTCAATTAAATAAAGTGTATTGCATGTGGAGTAATGGAACATTTTCAGCTTATATCAGCGTTTCTCCTGCACTTGATTTTTAGAAACTTGTTTTTCTGACCAGAGGGGAGGATGTTCATCGAACAGAGGATCATCCATATTCACTGAGATGGATTTTGCTTTGTCAAGCAAAGATGTCAACAACAAAGGCTGCTGCTCACCAATCATTTTTACTGGCCACAAAAACCATGACCAATATGTCTGTTTTAACCTCCAAGACAAACCTGTCTGCTAAAATGTATGCTTATATGCTGCTAAATAATGTGATAAAAAAATATTTTTGAAAAAAACATGCTGCCAGGATTAGATTTTTTTATCACTATAATGAAACATTTCTGTCTACAAAGTTGAAAAATGTTTATACAGAACGGATGCGCAAAATTTTCACTGACAACATATTTCATAAGTTTTCCCTGTAATATCTGCTTGCAGCTGAAGAATGACTAACACTTTTATGGCTATGTTCAGGCAACTCAAATCAGAAAGATTGTTGGCTTGGTTGAATATTGGAAAAGTCAATGGTAACACCATTCAATATTCAAACAAAACCATGACGGGTCCCTAACATTAACTTAAGTGTTTCTGTGTCCTAAACCTAACAACACAGAGGATACTGGACACAGGATGTAATGTCCAGTGTCAATGTCATGTGTTCATCCACCATCCTCCCTGCAATATCCGTGCAGTTCAAGAACACACATACAGCACTTTGCTGCCTGGAAAACAAACACTGCAAGTGAAGATAATCCATATGGCAATTACATTTCTTTCAAAACATGCACTAACATTAGTAGTGTATGAACACAATCTTTGAGAAAAGGTTGCTGTAAGGTTCCCTTTTGTGTTGAAATCTGAGCTTTGTAAGCAAAGAAAAACTGTCTAGGATTGTTTTTGTTTGTTCTAACTCCACCAGATAAGTTGTCCATAACCTTCCTGTCTCTCCAAAGACGCGTTGTCCCCTGCCAGACATGGTAATCACTATGCACCATGCTGCCTACGTATTCAGCCAGTGTCCCTGCTAAGACCAACTAGACGATATGTCCTCTTCTCCCGCACACGCTGATTGCAGCGTGGACGTAGTGATGAGTGATGGAATGGAGGGGGACGGACGAGGAGGTAGAAAAGGAGGAGAGCGGCGTTCTTCTCATTTACATGTTTATAGCTCCTCGGTAGGGAGGGGACAGTGCTTGTTTGCGTGTGTTCGACGGACATGTCCAATTATCAACCCTGTTGTTTCCTCAACAACGCTCCCTGAATGCTCAACATGCGAATACACACAACCAGACACACACACGCATTCACACGAGCCAGCTGTGCTTGATGGGAGAGCGAGCTGGTTAGTGTATTGTGGGCTGCTTGTGAGCATAAGGGTCATAAGTCATATGGCAGGTATGGAGTCAGCTGTGTTTTAAAGACAGCTGTGTGTGCATGTGTGTGTGACAAGGACAGGGAGACCCACTCATCCGGGTCAGTGCCAACCTGCCCACCCACACACACACACACACACACACACACACACACACACACACACACACACACACACACACACACACACACAGAGAAAATGAGGTTAACTGATAACTCACAAACACAAGACACACTGGATGAGACATAACATATGCCATATGGCAAACATACAAACTCAAGCATACCTAATGTGTTATTTTCATGTTAATGCAATCCTCTCCGTCACCATGGCAATAGAAATGATTGACAGAAGAGGAAAGGTTGGACGGGGCAGGATAGAAAGAGAAAAGGAGTGTTGAGATGTTTTAAACCAAATGCATCCTCTTAACCTTTCTACCCCACAAACAACCACTCCCCTGCACAAAGATAAAAATGCTACAATTTATTCCAGTGTTGCCCCCCCCCACCCACCCACCCCCCAAAAAATTGAAGAGCCAAAACGTGAGCTGCAAGGAGGCTAACCACACACTCACGTGCAATCTGATAGTCAGCCTCTCATCTCCTCATTCCTCAGCCCCCGCACCCCACACCAGATCCCTCACAACTCCAACAACGACACACACACACTCCCAGCCTGGTTGTGAGGAGAGAGAATATTAAAAACAAACAAACACAGAATTGACTTGCTGAGAAGAATTACAGAGGTGCTGATTACATCTGACCCCTTGCCTCTGCTGTCAAAAAGCGCTCCTCTCTTGTTCTCTCCTCCATTTATGTGTCAACTCTCATCCCCACCCCACCTCTTTGCCACTTTGTTAACCTCTGCGTTCCTGCTCAGGAATTTCTCCAAAACCATTTTTGTCATGGCCAAAGCTTTTGGGGAGCATTCTTGTTCAGAGACACAGAGACAAAACGAGACAGAGAGGTTAAATTGAGGGTTAAGGAAGCAACAACAACAATGGCAAACAGGAAAAGCTGATTTTCAACGCCTCATTTGCCAGAAGTCTGAATTGTGGTTCTAGAAAATAACTAAGTTACAATGAAAAAAACATAATTTCTCAAAGAACACATACACTATATTATACTGTAGCTCATACCCATATATGAACACACAAGCAGTGTAAACAGGCCCAAAGACAAACACGCACAGCTTTGTGATTGAGGTCAATGGTGCTCTCCCAGCCCTGGCTGATGGGAGATAAGGGGAGCACATCTCCAATTGCCTCTCTGTGTGTCTGCCTGACTTATTGACTGTCTGACTGCCAGAGCGAATAACTGACTAACTTCCTTTCTGTTTAAATTTATACGAACACCTGCATCCATTTGTTTCAAGAAATTCGTTTTTATGTTTTGTTTTTATTCACGCGCTCATCTGTAATTCACCCATCTATTTGATGAACATGCTCCACTCCCTCATTCCCTCCCTCCTCCCTCCATCTCTTTATGTTTTTCTCTTCCTGTCTCCTGTCTCTGTGTCCCTTCCACTTCGTTAGAAGACAGAAAATGAACATATTACTGTCCAACTGTCATTTAATTGCCCCTAATTTGTCCCAATTTAATGCTCATGATTTCATTGCAACTGTCAGCGCATGTGAGGAGAACAGGAGAGGGTCACAATGAATCATGTATTTGCACGCTGCATGTGTGTTATTGGAAGGCTAATAACTCACATGCGTAAGTCTTTTTTTGTTAAAATACTCCAGCTGATAATTATTATACATTTGTCTGTAGCTGCTCATGAATTGATTTGACTTGTGTTATTTTTTTTTTTATTTAGAGTGTCCAGGTTCCCCATTTTTTAACTCTTTTAGTTTCAGTAGTTTTATTATAAGGCTGAACTGGACCAGACCAGGCAGAACTAATCTGGGTCATACAGAGGCCAAGTCAGAAAAAAATGGTTTAAGGAACTTTTCAAAGGTTTGTACACACACACATACCACCTGCCAAACCCGCAGGCAAACCAATCAGCTGATGCTGTAAACCTCACAAAACACACACACACACACACACACACACACACACACACACACACACACACACACACACACACACAGGTGAACGCAAGGCAACCGTCACACAATGGATAAAAAACACACAAGTTCTTGTGTATTGATGCTTACTTCTTTAATTTAGAATTCATGTGTAAGACTTGACTAAAGCACATGGTAAGGTGCTGCTCTGTTCATGTTCACAGTTATTGGTCATGGTATTTGGAGAAAGTACTGCATTTTGTGTAACTGTACGTGAGCACAACAGTTGCTCAAACGTGCTGGCGTCATTCAGTGTTTTTGCTCCTGTTGAAATGAGATTGTAAAGTTTGAAACTATTATCTTTTTAAATATGGAACCACAGTCTGACATGAAGTCCAGGACAGATGCCAAAAGATAAAGAAGAAATTACTTTTGTGGGCGTTTGTGCAACACTAAAAGTTTCAGTGGATACAGCTACAAAGCCTTTGAAACATTTTGAAAATGCGATGAATATTGTTCTATTTTCACACATTTTTATTAATACTCAGAGTGACAGGGACAGTGTGGTCTGCAGCGACTTGCACAGGTCAACACACTTTTAGGCGACAACATTCTGTTACAGTAGCCAGTGGTAACCTGCAACTGAACTGTAGTAATGCCAGCTCTAATGTAAAGACTGCTCTCAGTGCTCGGGGTCAATCGGCTCTGTATCGGAGACCCGTCTTATCCTACACATGAGCCATTCATGTGCTACGTATAGGAGAGCTGTCTGATCTGTTAAGGGACTTAGTTGCGTAAAGCCACTTAAGGCCTCTGATACACAATTGTCAACAGGCAAGCTACCTGGATTATGAGCTGGTTGGTGGAAGGGGTCAAGTGAGGAGGTGCCCCCTTAACCCTTTAAGTTCCATGTTTTGGTTTGACCATAAGTTGCTACTGTAGAAGTTAGATAAAGTAGTGTCCCATTAAGCCTTGCACTCAGCTGCTTTGGTGAACCTGTAATGTAAAGCCCTTAAACATAGCATGAGGAATTGTTCCCTTAACCTTTTAAACTGGATGTTAATGGGAAGCAACAGCTTAAACCTCTCCTGGTTAAATAAAAAAGGCAGTTCAGATGACCACAACTTAAAGACAATGAAATGTAAAGCCATAACTTAAAACCTGATTAACCCGTCCTTGACTTTCTAAACCTCAGTGATACTGTGAGAGCTGCAAGGACTCCTAAGAGCGTCCATACTGTTCTGCCACAGCACATTCAAGTATAGCTCCACCTCGTCCACCTATAGTATATACACCTACAACGTGCTAAATCTTGTATCTGCTCTGGTGTGTGTCATATGTTGCATACTTAGTATAATTACAAACTGGGGACAAACTGGTTCATTTATGATTTTGTTTCTGAAACACAAAATCCAACAAAGTGTTAGTCTGTCTCTTAATATTTTCTGACTTGTCCAGTTTTGTCAGCCCTGAGCTCATTTGTTCCAAATGAAGATATATAACTTGAAAAATGGTCAAAAATATATACTTTCATTTATTCTAAGCACCATTTAACTTCTTAAAACAGCTGGGCACCAGTATTTTCTACAAAACGTTACTCAAATAAGAGTAAACAGTGTCTATATCAAGCTCTGGCTACACAGGTAACAATGTTAATATAATAAATTCATACTAAATGTTGGGTTTGGTCTTTTCATGGGATATTTTGAAAATATGAAAACAGAAAACCACTGGACCTATCCTTTAAGGAAGCAAGATGCTGTCTAAATTGTGTTTGATTGGCAGTGTGTACAGAGAGAGCACAAAACACCACATTTGCCTGTTTCACTGAGTCTTATGCTCACATACAAGAGTCTACTCAGAGTGTGTTTTTTTTTAGCCAGGGCTGAGGAGATCCACACTAGTGGACCTGATCAGAAACATATCACTGGTGCTCAGTCGCCTGAATCCTGTGACCCAGATTGATGAGCCTGCTATTCCTTTCTCTCTCATCCTCTCTCTCTGCTCTTTCTCTCTCTCACACACACACACACACACACACACACACACACACACATACACACACACACACACACACACACACACACAGACACACACACACACTGTTTCTAATGACAGCAGTGTGATAGTTAACTGGTGCTGGAGTGGAGTTGCAGTGGTGTGGCAGGGGCTGATTTGGCAGCAGTCACAGCTGAAAGGCTTTTATCCTGCATGGTAGAAAGCACAGAGATGGACATGCACAAGGACCCCTGAGGAACACACACACACACACACACACACACACACTCTCACACACACACACACACACACACACACACACACAAACACACACACAGTAGTGGCAGTCAAAAGGAGTCTACTCAAGTGTTTGTTGGGTCTGAGGAAGCAGAGAAAAACTGAAAAGAGGGAGAAAGAAAGAAAAAGAGTCTGACACAGAAAGAAGGAAGAAAGACCTTAGGATGATGTTACTGTATGTTGCTAGGAGATAAACTGCTGCTGCTTTTATTTTATTTTTTATTACACTGACGGCTTTGCAGCAGTCTATGAGTCTATCGGCCACTGTACAGATCAATGTAGCTCTTCAGACCAGTGCTCGACTGTATGATACCACATCAGGTCACACAAGTGCACAAAGGCAGACAGAATCAGGTTCACAGACCCTGCTGCTGTTTATGAAGAAGCTTTTTGCATTTTTCTAAGAAGCATTACTGCAGAAAAAAACTGCACTTCATCCTCTCATTCGTCTCATTTGAAACTTTGCTTTGTGTTGTTTCCAGGAGGGCTTCAGTTGATCTCGCAGTTTCAGCAGCTTCAGTGTCAGATCAGGACACTGGCTGAACTGAGTTGAATTGATCCGATTTGTAGCAGTTAGCAAGAAAGCCTTTTTAAATTCTATTTTCTAAGAGTCCAGCTATAGTGCACCAAACAAAATGATGCTATCGGAGTCTCCAGTCAGCACGCTAGTTTAGAGTTCAGGGTGAAAGCAGAAAAGAGAGTACTGTCTCTCCTTAGTCCACAGATGACAAAAGTACATTCTGATGTGCCTCAGTCTGAGGGGAGTTAAATCTAACAACAAGCCAGAGTCAAATTATGCAACTGTGTTGACACAGAGACCATACACTAAAGAGAGGCAAAACAAAGATGAGACTATAAAACAGCAAACCAGTTATCTTTCTATTACTGAGTTCATTCTCATTATCGGTTGTTAGCAGTCTGGGGTTGTCCTTTTAATCCTTGTGCAGACAGTAAACACATGATTATACAAATAATGAGGGGGGATATGGATAGCCAGACAAAGTAGAGCAAAGGGGCAGAATAGAATGGACACCATAGACAAGGGCACAACAGGGCCCAGTCACTCAAAACACTGGCAGCACAAAAGGCTTTAAGCTTGGAGTATGGCAGAACAATTTCTGGTGCCACGAAGAAATGGAAATATCTAAGACTGGACAATTTAGTGCAAAGCCACTTCTTCATTAATTCATTTTCCAGATGTCAGGAGAAGGAATAGAGGACCTAAAAGGTTGGACCAGGAGTGAGAAGGTGACTTCAGGTCATAATACTATGTAATACTGTGTACAGAGTTATGGTGGGGATAAGATGGTGGCAGAACGATGATGGATGAATGGTAAGAAATGGTTGCATCTGGTGAAAGAGCAGAACAGCCTCAAGACAGAACGTCCTCACAACATTGTGGTATTCACTGACCGCAATCAGATGTATACTCAATACTTTGTTTCTCCGTAAAAACTAGTGCACACAAACCAAGAAAAGCTTGAAATTCATTCTCTGTTGAACATAATTACCTCAACTATATAGTTTTCTGGTTAAACGACAACTTTCATTTAGAGTTTGCACTAAAATTTGACTGATATCCAGGAAGAAGGAATTCAGTATATTTCAAAATACATTTCTGCTTCAGTCCCTACAAACACAAACATGCACAGAGCCACCGCAGGGCATATGGAGTGTCGCTACAGGACCTATCTAGTACAGTGTTTCTCCCTCGCTGGTTTGACTATGGCACTTATCTGCCTACTGCAGAGAGAAAAGAGCAGATAGCACACAGATGAGCTCCACTGCCAGTGTGTGTCTGCGCACGCATCTGTGTGTGTTCATACTGTATGTGTGTCTTTCCTCCATATGGATGTGTGTGCATGTGTAAGTGTTTATACGGGTATGTAGTGTGCGTGCTTGTGTGCATTTGCCATTCAATGTTTGTCTCCCTTTACCTTTTCCACTTATCTTGACATGCAAACCCCTCTGTGTGAAGGTGTGAGATGTGAGTAGTGGCGTCTGACTGCGAGGAGATTTGAGCTGTGGTAATATTCAGGTTTGGGATCCCTCTCTCTCTGTGGGATTAACCTCAGATGGAAAAGATCTGGCCCTGCAGAGTGTTGACAAAGCCACACTTATGTATGATACAAGAGCTCAGCAAATGCATGCCATGTTGAGGCCAGACCTTTCAGGTATATCAGACATGCTGTACATTTTTCACCTCATAGATCTGTAAACAGTGTACCGTAAATATTATGCACTGTGCAACAGCATGGACATAATTTCAGTGACCTGTGCAGCTTTTCCCATTGTAAATAGAATATTTTGGTGTTATTGATTATTGATTGGACAAAAAAAAAAACATTTAAAAATTTAAAAATATAGAGTTGGGACTTTTTGGAAAATAATATCAAGAATAAAATTAGTAATCCACTACAGCCCTGACATATTTCCGTAGCTACTTTGGATATGCAGAATAACTATATGTTTGTTTGCTTATCATTGTATAGCTGGTATAGGGCTTGGCGATATGACTGCAAATCAATTTCACGATTATTTCAAACTTTTACCTTGATTACAAGTAATGAACGATTTACTTTGCTTGGATTAATGGGAAAGTTCATGAACACACGCATTGGGGAAAGTATTATCCGAGAGCAAGATTAAGTCACTGAGTGGGTCTAAATTTGAGTTTTGATACTTTACTTGCCAGGTAGCTGGTACTCTGTTTAAATTGAGTATACAGTACTGAGAGCTAGAGAAAACACTGGAGTACAATTCTTTGTAAATGGCATCATACAAGGCCAACAAAGTGTGATCCTGAACCATATTCAGATTTTGATAGAAGTATGAAACTTTGACATAACGACTGCAAGGAAATGCTCGCACTTACAGAGCGAACTCTGGAACCCACTGAACTGAAGCTGTGCATATTGTTACTCAAATATATATTTTATCATCAATAATTCACAAGGCAGTGTTTATGTCTGATTTGAGAGAGCGAGGGAGAGAAGGAAACTAAGGTAGAGTTATAATAACTAGCAAAAAAAACATTCTGAACACATTTGTGTTTTTGAAGAAGCCCTATGGGCATACCTCTATTGTGTGTGTGTGTGTGTGTGTGTGTGTGTGTGTGTGTGTGTGTGTGTGTGTGTGAGAGAGTGTGTGTGTGTGTCTGTGTGTATATGTGTATGTGTGTGTGTGTGTGTGTGTGTGTGTGTGTGTGTGTGCGTGTGTGTGTGTGTTAGAGAGAGAGCGAGCGAAGAGAAAGGGACCACCAAGGGTCATCCGTCCATCTGTCCAGCCAACGGTCAATTTGGAGCCAGAGAATAGAGGCATTGAGTCAGGTAAATGGGTGGCGAACACAAAGTCTGTGTGTGTGTGTGTGTGTGTGTGTGTGTGTGTATGTATGTGTGTGTGTGTGTGTGTGTGTGTGTGTGTGTGTTTGCCAGATTGAAAGGCAATGGCGAGTCGGACCAACTCCATCACTCTGGATGAATAGGGACACCCAGGGATGAACGGATGGAAGGAGAGATGGAAGAATGGGAGAGGAGAGGCAGAGGGCGAGGAGTGACAGGTGGAGGTTATCTGGCCATAGAGAGAGAGGACGGGAGGCACACATGGGAGAGAGGGAGCTATTGTACATTATTAGCTGGCATACAGTAAAAAGACCTCAGACATGCACAAACACACCCTGGGCGTCAGTGAATAGACAGTTCCATCAGGGATCACAGTGTTCTTTCAATACACAGAGGATGTGCAAGTATTCTGAAGCTATTTCATGTCCTGTTGGAACAATATCAGGACAAGTCCTGTTTGCTTAATAGATCCTAAATCAAAGAAACAAGCTCATTAAATTTCCAGCAAACAAATACTTCCCATGCAGTAGTACAGTATGTAAAACTGGTGCTGTGAGTCAGAGACAAGGTCATCATAAATCAAACTGTGCTTTAACAATAGATACAATGGCTTCAGAAACTATTCAGACAGCTTAACCTTTTCCACACTTTACTGTATTGTAAATTTAATTTCAAATGGATTTTTCCAATTCATCTACTCAATAACTCACTAACTTGTGAAATTGTTGCTAACTTATCAAAAGTCAAAAACTGAAATCTATCAAATCCCTTTGCTGTGGCACTGCAAAGGTCTGCGGTCAGGTGCATCTTTTTGCTGTAAGTTTTCTTGAGATGTGTCTAGAACTTGACTGGAGTCCACCTGTGGTAAATTGAATTGACTGGACATAGTTTAGAAATGTACACACCTCTAGAAGCTCCCACAATTCACACTGCACGTCAAGTAAAGACACCTACAGAACAATACAGTACGGTGCGCGGCGTAGGTGCGCTTGTGCATAGGAATATAGTAGATCAGCGGTTAAGAAAATGTAGTGTCTAAGGAAAGTGCTGTTTTGACGGGAAAATAAAGCGCTGAAAATATTCTAAATGGATTGTTTCTGTGTGCTTACTATGCATGAGTACCTCACAAAACCCAATGTCAAACAACCCGAACTATCACTTTATTCTCACCTGCAAACCTCTAATTGGTTTGGGTGTTTATACAACTGGGGACACAGCCATTAATGAACACAACATCAGACCCTTTGGTTTTTATAACTGGAAATGTGGGCAGTGATTCAGAGGTCTGGAACAAGGTGATTATCAGATCGCATCGATGGAAAGAAACTTAAGGACATGATTGATCAACCTGTAATTCACATGCTCTTTGTCCTGTTTTCTGCACACACAAATAAACAAGCTCAGACAAATACACAGGCCTGCATAAATAGAATCAGACATATGCCCCACTCTTAGAAAAATCCTCCTCATTTCAATTAACAATTATCACGATTCATAAACAGCCCGTAAAATAAACTTGCTTGCAATCTTTCTTTCTCTCTCTTCCAGAATCTGTCTTTTATTTCTCTCTCTTGCAACAATCTGTGGCCCTTGCTCTGATCTTCCCTCATTTCCTTCTCTTCCTGCGGGGTAGTAACTGTTCATCTCTGTCATCTCTCCCTCGCTTTCAGTTTTTCTTTTCCTCTCTCTCTCTCTGTCTCTGTCTCTCTCTCCCTCCCACCTCAGGGCCACTCCAGTCTAAATGGAGTGATTAGTCTAAAGTGGGTGCTGTCAGTGAGATCATCCTAAGATAGAGTCCTATCTGGGATGACCTGAGCCGACAGCAGACCAGCTCCAGAGAGACAGAGAGTAAGAGAGAGACACTATTAAATGTTCTATTTGTGACAGCTGGCTCCAGGCTGCGCCACAGCCATGCCTCTTCTCTTCACAGCTCCATCCGGATCCAACAACAGCTCTTGCTCTGGAGATGTGTCTATGTGGCCCAGTCAAGAGTAGAGGCAGAGGGGGAGGAAGGAAGGAAGGAAGGAAGGAAGGAGAGGAGAGGAGAGGAGAGGAGAAGAGAGGAGAGGAGAAGAGAAGAGAAGAGAAGAGAAGAGAAGAGAAGAGAAGAGAAGAGAAGAGAAGAGAAGAGAAGAGAAGAGAAGAGAAGAAAAGAAAGAGTTGAAGTGAGGTGAGGGTTAAACCGGACTAACACCCAACACATTAACAAAATAAATCGAGACATATGATCATAAATAAATATGGTGGTTTAAAGATTAGAAGGCTTTGGCCTCCACCTGTCTCTCTCTCTCTCTTCCACACACACACACACACAAAAGGACAAGGACAGAACATTACAATAGGCTGCAGAGGGCACAGGCTGACAAAAGCCATTTCATCACAGGTTAACCTCATTCACACATTAATCTGCCACAATAGCTTCCTAATCACATAATCCACAGAAATTATACAGACAACACCTTTAAATTATGATTGCACAGCTGGAGGGAGGGGGAGGGATTAACGAACAGGAATGAGAGGTGACTGTGTGTGTGCGTGTGCGCGTGTGTGTGTGTGTGTGTGGCAACTTTGTGCTCATAAAGCTGATGTGAGCTAGCTGCACACACACACACACACACAACATACCGGTGTTAAGGTTTGTCTGTATTATTTGTCAAGTGAGCATAACACTCTACCTCTCAAAAATCCGTCTGTGGGTTGCATTGTTTTTGTTGTGTATGTGTGTGTGTGTGTGTGTGTGTGTGTGGGTGTGTGTGTGTGTGTGTGTGTGTGTGTGTGTGTGTGTAAACATCATTATGTTTGTGCCTATTTAGAAATGGAAGTGATTCCTCCCACTTGACAACACATAACTGCACTAATCATGACGGTGTTAAAACACTCCAAATAATGTATGATCCTGCATACACACACCTACACACCGACATAAATACACACATAGGTGCACAGGCACCACACTATTGAACAGATGTATGGGAGAAATGAATGATCAACAACTGTTGACAAGTGTTTTGTTATACAGCGAACCCCCCCACCCCCCACCCCCCATTAAGGTTCGTGTTACAAACAGCAATTGACTTGTGAATGTATGTGAATGGCTGCATGCATGCGCAGGTGCATGTGTGTATTTGTGTGTACGTGGTAATGTGAGTGTATAAATGAGTAGGTGCAACCAAACAGTTCACGTTTGAGTGTGTGTATCGAGTAACATAGTGCTACAGAGAGATAAGTCTCTCTCCCATGCATTTCCTCTCGCAGTCAGCTGCTTTCACCCAAATTGTGTGTCGCCTGTGTGTGTGTGTGAGTGTGTCCCTAAAACTAGGTTCTTCAGTTAGACAAGGTAGGATTAAGAAAAAGGGATAGACTTTCAGAGGGCGAGAGAGAGATGCTTCAGAGAGCCCATCATGTATGCATTGAAAATTTCTTCTTCACTGCAATTATTCAAGAGCTGCTGTTTGCCAGAAAGGGATGAGCAACAGGAAGAGAGGCGGAGAGAAGAGTCAGATGATGGATTAACACAAGGTTAGATAGTGTGGGTAGGTATAACAGTTTACCAGAGCAGTGAATTTTTTTTTCAGAATGCTAGGACGAGAATATGTGTGTGTGTGTGTGTGTGTGTGTGTGTGTGTGTGTGTGTGTGTGTGTGTGTGTGTGTGTGTGTGTATGTGTGTGTGTGAGTGAGAGTGTGTGGGTGGCTAAAGTGAGTAAAAAGATGGAAAAAGATAAAGAGATATGTGCACATAAGAGAGACCTGGCTGTTCTAGCAGATACAAAGAGTCAGTAGGTGATGAAACAATGGTGAACTGTATTTTGGCCTGGAGAGGAGGAGAGAGTGAGGGACAGGGAGACAGGAGAGGAGGTTGAGGCTTCAGGGGGAGGGAGATAGAGAGGAAATAAGTCAGGCAGAGGACAAAGAAGAATGGAGTCTCAATTTAAGATGGTAAAAGAGAGAATGGGGAAAGAAAAATGAAAGAGAGGAGAATATACTGCAGACTGCACATACAGCAAGTGTCATGTTCAAAGGTCAGACTCACCCCAATTTAAGTAGTTTTGTGTCTCAGGATGCACCAGTTAGACTTTTCAGGGTGGAGATCATGTTTGGTATATACTGTATTTAGTAGATATTTCCTGTATTTGCACGGCAATGTGTGTACTATGTAATCCAAGTATTGTTTCTGTTCATGTACTACACATTTGTATGATATGATGCATAATGTCTACTACTGTCTAGTTAGTCCATGTAGGCTGAGCAGCTTATGGTTTATGACAATTAAGTAAAATATACAATAATTAATTATTTTATTCATAAGGCCAGCCCTATGTGAGATAAAATCATAATTCTAAACCACAGACCTATATTAGTTGGTGTGCTTGGCTTGGTCAACTTTTCGTACATACTTTTGGCTGTAAATATCAAAAATGTCAACTGAACCACCCTGCCGCCTACCAATAACTTTCTGAAATCAACTAATATATAATATCATTTTTTAGGTAGTTGGTGAATAATTCCACCAGGAGTTGTTTCTGTCAAAAATTTACTAAGCTTTAGACACATGATATGTTTAGATTGAATTTCACTGATTTGATTATTAGATTATTACATGTAATTTTACTCAAATGTAAATAGGTACAAGAAAATATTATGATATTTCTAAAAACATGTACTCTACATTATTTTAAATATAGTTCAGAAGTCAAGAAAATGAGGCTGCAAGGTCGTCTCCAAAATACCTCTTATGTGGCATCTTTCTCTAACTGTTCGTCTGTTAATTATGCAATGAAGAAGAGGTCCCAAACATTCAGGAGATGTAAAAAAAGAGGGAAAATCAAGGAGGGAAGATGAGAGCAAAAAAGAAAAGGTTAAAGGTTAAGGTTAAAACCCAGAGATTTGGGTGAAAATTTGTGTGACCGCCACCGTCCACTAAAAACAGGAAGAGGAAGAGCCAGGGAGGAGGAGAGGAGAGGGAGGAAGAAAGTTCAGCAGTTCAGTCTGTGCTGTTTGCTAACTGTGTCACCTCTCAATATTTTCTGCCTAAGCAGTATGGCTTTATTTGTTTATTTCTTTGCACAGGTTGAGATTGTTTGTACACTTTTTAATATGTTAGCTATAATGCTGTGTTGTCCTTTGCTACAGCACAATGTTCTGGAAGGCTTTGTCTGGTTTTCTGTGGGTTATTGTTGGAGGAAGATGCACACTGCATTGTGATATGGCAGGAGGGAAGATTGTGTGAGCATTTGTGGGTGTGTGTGCACGTGTCAGAGTTGGCCGACACAAAGCCTGTGGAGGAATACACACATCGGCTCCCACAAACACTACAACATCCTTATGTCTTTTCCAAGGCGTGCCACAGGTCACACTTTAGAATCAAAAAGCAAAATTGAAAAAGGAAACTAAAAATAACTTCTGTAACTCTGGAGAGACACACACAGCTGCTATTCTCAGCATTTCATTCAGCACATCATTTCTGCATCATTTCTCACCGTTTAACCCTTTCGGATTATTTAAAAAAGAATGAGCATCTTTTATGATTGCACACATGCAATCACACACACACACACACACAGCTGCACACAAACATCAAAACACCATCCTAAACAGTGAAAGTTCTCGCTTGTTAGCTAATCAGATTGTTCTTGCTCCAGGCTTGCCCCTAAACATATAGAGCCTACATCCGCCGGATGCTAAAAGCCTGACTTAGTCCTGTTGAATATTGCATGGCGCTAATGTTTCACAGCCTGGCACAGATTGGCAACACACAGTCTCCTGGGTAAAGTGCGGGTGTAGAGGCAAAAGAGGGGTTGGAAGTGGAAAGAAAGTGAATAGGTACAGTCGTCTATCCCTTTGTCCTTTACTCTCTTATTTTCACTTCTGCCCTTCTGTCCTCAACACATGTCCTCATACACTCCTTTGCACCCATAATAAAAAGGTTAACACAAAGAAAGGACTTAACTCTGAAGCCTCTTTCTATATTTGTCACAGAAACACAAAATGATTTCATGAGTACAGATCTCACAAATCAAATATGTCAAACTGCATTATGCATTAGAGTTAAATAAAGAAACAGCCTAACGTTTGAAAAGTTAACTGATTTCGATCAGGATATATCTATATCGAATAAGTAAACCAGTAGAAGAATCTGTTCAGTTCCAACTTTCAAGACTAACTACTTTTGATACTCGATGCTTCGTGCTACTAATGCTATAGATACTTAAAAAGTACAGAGTTTTGACACCCAGCCCTACACGCTGTCAACACTGTCAAAAGTTGAAACTAAACAATAATGGGCAGTTAGTGTATTTCGGGGCAGGACAGACACTCATACATAACTGTGACCAAGCTTTAAAGCACAGTTTGCAGTGGTGGTTTAGTTAATTTAAACTTCTAGTCCTTTTTCATGAGCTACTTTTTCTCTGTGCCCGCTCTCTTTGAGTGATCATACTCTGTCACTTTTCACTTCATAACCTTTCAAAGGTAAATTTTCCACACTGTCTGTGCCACTTTCTGTCCCTGCATAAATACCTCTCCTGGCTCTACTTTCCCTCTTTATCTCTCTCACCGTCTTTCTTCCTCTCTTCCCTTGTGTGACATGTCCTGTTAGCATTAGTGAGGCAGCTGGCTGGAAAACCATCTGTTTCGTGTACCTCTTTAGCCCATTATGTGGTTGTCTGACTAGAGAACTCACAAGGTATGCAAGTGCGTGTGTGTGTGTGCGCGCATGTGTGTGTGTGCGAGCGAGAGAGAGAGAGAGAGAGAGAGAGAGAGAGAGAGAGAGAGAGAGAGAGGGAAAGTCACCAACATAAAACAGTAAAGTAAAACTGGAAAGGTATAAAAATCTGTCCTGATTGCTTCACAAGTTGACTGTACAGTGTTGTACAAGGATCTGCTACGTATTCAGTGTGTATCTGGCCCCTAAAGCGAGTGTGTGTGTGTGTGTGTGTGTGTGTGTGTGTGTGTGTGTGTGTGTGTGTGTGTGTGTGTGTGTGTGTGTGTGTATTTGTGTACGGGTGTGTATCAGACAAAAAGGTTTGTCTCTGTATAATGGGACAGCGGGATCTTGACAATGTTGATTTGGAAGCCCCAAAGGGTGCCTGCATCAAACACCCACACCTACTCTCACACACACACACACACTAGGGGGGAGGCTCTCATCAGAGGAAGGTGCGTTGTTTTACCAACACAAATCACATCAAGTGATTAGACACAGCACAGTCACCGTGGAGACAGGTGGGAATGGCAACAGATGATGAAACAGGGCTTCCATCAAGAAATCACACAAAATACACACACACACACACACACACACACACACACACACACACACACACAAATCCCATATGCAAGAATGCAAGCACACAGGCTCTCAATCAAACACAAAACACACATAACACATCCTCACACACACACACACACACACAGACGGACACCATCAGGAAATCAGCAGCCAATCAGAATAATTTGACTGGGATGATGACAGGTCTGTCCATGGAACAATCTTCAGCTGCTGTCACCATGAGAGAGCATCATTATCACCACACACACACACACACACACACACACACACACACACACACACACACACACACACACACACACACACAGACACACACACACAAGAACAACCTGTTTTGCCCCTGTACTGTAGGTATGACATTAAATTATCTGTGTGTATTGAAAAGCATTACCTACTGCATAGTTCACCGCGCATGTGTGCAAGTGTGCGTTTGTGTGTCCAAACTGCTCGCTTTCATGTTTGGTAACGCAGCGAGCATGTGGCTGACCGCTGGAGTGTGTTCATGCATCTGTGTATGTAATTTTGCATGTGTAGGTGCTGGGCTGTTCTTTGCGCTGCATACAAATCCAGCGGTGTGTCAGTCAAACTGGCAGCGTTAGTCTCCCTGGCAATTTCCATGAGATTCGATTTAGAGGGCTAATGTATAATAGGCCCTCGAAGGGAGGTGGGAGAGTATTAATTGAGATGGACTGAGTGAGAGAGAGGGAGGGAGGAAGAGGGACAGACAGAGAAAAAAGTGACATAGAGAGAGAGAGAGAGACAGAAAGTGATGTTACTCTAAGCCGAGAGTGGACTCTAGTGGATGCTGTCACTCTCACACACACACACATCCTCCACAGGGTGCAACAGAAAAGGAAGAAAAACAGATCCATGCTGCTGTCTTGTAGAAATGACTGACTCACTTCATTTTACTGAGCTTGTTTCACATGAGAAGGAACAGAGGAAACTTTGCTTTGTGGCTATGATACTGAGTAGGAATATTGGTCGATGATACCGAGCCAAGATATTCATTGTCCACGTAAATACCTATTTAATTGTTTTCCCTCTTGGTGTCTAATTTAAAGGCAGCAGCAGCAGCTCCTCCAGCTCTTAGCCAAAGTCTGAACACATTCATCAGCTGACCTTACATCAACCTGAGCCATTTTTAAAACCTCAGTTAACTAAAATCTGTGCTGGTTTCTCGTTCCCCAGGAGAAAACTTGCTTAAGATGAAACAATTAGTTGATTAATCAGAAAAATAATCTGCAACTATATGGATAGTCGATTGATAAATTTCATGCATAAATGCCAAACACTCTCTGGTTGTAGCTTCTCCAATGTGAGGACTTGCTGCCTTTCTCTGCTTAATATAATAATAAACTGAATATTTGGGGGTTAGGACTGCTGGATGGATGAAACAAGATAATGTCACCTTGGGCTTTAGGAAACTGTGATGTGCATTTTTAATGACCCTCTAACATTTTGTAGACCAACAATTATTAAGACAATAATCTTCAAGATCTAACCAAAAAACCCCCCCCCCCCCCCCCCATTTTACAGAGGGAGGTCAGAGTCCAGGGTCACAGAGCAGTATCGCCACACCTGGCAGGGATTTAAGATCTTGTTCCACAACGAAGCAGCAGAATGGACAACTGCTGCAGTGGGGGGTCTAACTCCTGATCATCCCCACTAGACCCTGCTGCCATAAAGAATACTGTATCTATGACATAAAAGGAAGAAGGAAAAAAAGAAGACGTAAAGATGGACTCTGAAACATCTGCACCAAATGTGTGTATTAAAGTGTCTTTGACAAACACACATGTTCACAGGAATAGTGTGTGTTAGGTCAGATTTTAATGGACAAGAAGTAAGAACACAATAAAGTGAAGCTTGTATTAATCACTAAATACTAATTCTTTTCCAAAGGTTAAGTAACAAACTAAATCTGAGAGGTTGTAAATCCAATTCTTGTAAACACCTCACTTACAGTTACATTTCTTATAATCTGTTTAATCCTTCAGTTTAAATGTCTACACAACGTTTCCTGAATTTTTCCTCTTTTTTGTTACTGAAATATAGTCGTTGCTATTTTCACAGGAATCCCAGTGATGGTTTACAGTGTGTCTGTGTATGTGTGTGTGTAGATGTGGGTGTGTGTGGTGTGAGTGTGTACCTCTGTTGGGCCGAGCCTCCCTACGACCACTTTAATGCACTAAGATGTTGTCAAGCAGGAATGTTATTGATGTTTCTACGGCAACCTAGGGGCTTGAGTGGAGGATTATGTTGGGAGAGAGGGATAAGAAGACAGAGAGAGAGAGAGGGAAAGAGTGCGAGACCAGGAGAGGAAAACACAAAATACATTGCAGATTGAAGTGAGTGGCAGGAAGGAAGAGGAGGGAAGTTTTTTTTCTTCACCCCAGTGTGTCCCTTTTAGTCCAAATGAAAGGCCGCTCAGAGAACCAGAGGGGACCAGAGAGGAAAGGTGGGAGGATGGATGTTGGATAAGGAGGTGTGGGTGCCCTGGAGAAGCTAATGAGGGGAAGAGAAAGAAAGATGGGACGCTGGATCTGAGTCAACACTCAGCATCTGTTTGAGATTCAGAAAATTAATTGTACGAATTTTGAATATTATGAATATCCATTTGCGAAAGGTTAGAAGGGGTAAGAATATTTTAGAGGTCAATTCTCCCTCATTAGAAAAAACCTGTTTTTACACTTACTCTAGTGTAATGTAGCCATGCAGATCACTTTGGTTTATTGTGCCAAAACAAACCACACAAACCAAAACTGTTTGCGTGGAGATACATAGAGTAAATGAGAAAATGTATTTTTTGGAATTTAAGTGAACTAATGTAAAAAAAATAAAAATGAAAATAAAGTCCCAAATGATATTTATACTATTGGTTAGCAGGTTTTGTTTTTATAACAATCCAATGCTTTGTCAGGTTGCAGTCTGAGACTTAAATCCATAAAGAGCAATATCGAAACCCTGAGCAAACATGTTTCTATCCTGAAATGAATAAAGCTGGCTGCTCTTGTCTAAATTAACCCAAAAATATTTTCCAATATGTTGGTGGAGAGATAAAAACTAATCTGGAGGGTCTTATAGATCATGAAACAAACATAAAGTGTATTAATGCTGCAACAGTGAGAGGAATGCAAAGTTTTTGAAATGATGTGAGGCAAAAATGAATGTGAGCAAAGGCCCTCACCATCACAAATACTTTACAAAAAGGAGATAAAATAAGAGAAAACAGGAATGTGTGATTGGTCAAATGAACAATGACAACATGAGGAGAGCCAGAGAAACAGAGACACACAAGTCCCAGTATGAGCATCATTTAGTGTCCAGCTGGCACAAAATAATGTTCATCACCATACGTACCCTTTTCATTTTCTCTCTCTCTCTCTCTCACTCTCTCTCTCTCTGACACACACACACACAGACTTAAAAATACAAACATACTCCCTCTCTCCCTCTCTGTCTTGTTCTTTCTCTGCCTGTCCCACATCAATCAAATCCACTCCCAAAATGATCATCTGTTTAAGGCAG
This sequence comes from Seriola dumerili, assembly GCF_002260705.1. NCBI lineage: Eukaryota > Metazoa > Chordata > Actinopteri > Carangiformes > Carangidae > Seriola > Seriola dumerili. The sequence continues at coordinate 6,409,085 of NW_019174733.1, read as the reverse complement.
ATTATCTTAGGGAAAGCCATCTATCGAATTACAATAGCACTACTTTATCCAGCTAGCCAGACATCATCCCTGGAGTGTGTGTGTGTGTGTGTGTGTGTGTGTGTGTGTGTGTGTGTGTGTGTGTGTGTGTGTGTTGCCTGTGTGTGTGAGTGTGTACACAGCCCTAGAACAATGTCCAGTGCAGTTGTTTTCACATGCCAACATCCATGTGTACACATACACACCTCTCACTCTCCTAAAGTGTTTCTGCCAAATCGTTTTGCATGCAGTTTGTTTTTAAGTGTGCATTTGCATAATTGTATGGTATCGTTGGACTCCGGTTCAGGTTCATTCCCTTTTCAAATCAACAAATATGTATTTCCCCTCTTAAATCCCTGTGAAAACCAGAAATGCCAATGCATCTCTTTAAATCTAATATACGAGGAGAGGGATTCCCATGACCACTGTTGAGCACTCGGAGGAAATTGCTTATATTTCATTATATGGAGACAAGAAAGCTCTGCACACTTAGGTCTGATGAAAATATTTAAGTACAGCAGTCAGTTGCTAGACCTTTATTAAGTAAAATGTGACCAAAAGCTTGTCTTCATCATTAAATTCAGCCATTGGACCAAAGTGTGCAAACTCTAACCCTCTCCATATTTTTCTCTGTCCGTCTAGCACCTTAGCATAGTGCCAGGCATGTTGTGATCTTGTTTATATTAATAAACTCCAGCTTTTCATTTTCATACACTGACTTTTGACTGTAAATCTATGTGAGCAACTTGAGGTATAGCAACACACGTACAGTCTATGTTACTTCTTTGGAGTATTTTAACCCCTTACAACTAACGCAATGAACAGTGAAAATTATGCACGAATGAATAAATATATAAAAGAAAAAAATTCAGCGACAGCTCCGGGTTCCACCTTGTCATCTAACAAACCATCTGTCATTAGGGTCAAATAAGAAAAATGTACTTATTTCTGGAAAATCACATCTCTGGCATCACAATACATTTCATAAATATTCTCTAAAATGTCACAAGCACTACATTATAAGAAATTCTTCTACATGACTCCATTCATCTCCAGTTGAAAGGTAGTAGTACCAGAATCTTTCTATTATTTCATCTAATGAATTAGCCACAGTCATTCTATGAGGATTCAACAACAAATGTCTAAGAATACTAGTCTCTTAAAAATGATTTCTTTTCCAAGACACCTTCCAAAAAACAACCTCCTTCAAGTTAGGCCTAAAGCTAATCCAGCCCCAAAAACAAGTTGTGTAAACCCAGATTAGTGGTAGTGAGACATTAAGACATGCAGGAGGCTTTTTTCAGAGTTTGGTGTTAACAAATAGCCCGCATCATTCCAGAGACAGAAAGTTACTCTGACTAGTAATTAAAAGAATTTTCACTGCTGTTGCCAACACCACTTAATAAAAAGCAGGGGAGAAGGAGCGCAGAGTGACTGGAACAGGGCTGAATGTGAGAGTGTGTGTGTCTGTGTGTGTGTGTGTGTGTGTGTGTGCTCCTCAGCCAAGGGGCCTTGTGCTGCAGGCACTCTCAGTGAACAATCAAAACAGCTCAATTTAGGCTTTATCTGCAGCTCAAGCATGCATACACATACACACACACACACACACACACACACACACACTCACAAACACACACACACGCACTCAAACTCACACTGACATGCACGCTCACACACACATGCACAAATCCACACGGGGCTGAGACAAAAGGACAGTGAAGTGAGGAAGGCAGGAAGAAAGCGAGAGAGGAAGGGGACGTTGCTGGTGTACTGCGGTGATGATGCCAGCAGTTTGGAAGGTCAGGTAAACTTGGAATTCGATGCACACGGCACATGATCAATATCTTCTGTCTCTTTCTTTCTGTCTTTTCCCCCCATTCTCCTTCTCCCCCCCCTCACCCAGGAATACTAAGACCTGGCAGTATTGAGTGCTGCCGACCACAAGGCGATCTATAGCAACGGGTCAATCAATTAAGAGCACACATAAGAGCGCACATCAAGGCAAATATGTAGAGAGTGACAATGTGTAATCAACTGTTCACCGTAACCCCTTTTTTTCTATAAGTCACTCCTGGGAAACAGAATAGAATAGATTAGAGCAGAGTAGAATAGAACAGACCCTTAGACACAGGGCAAGTTCACACAAAAACAAAACAACAAGAAACTACACTCCATTAAATTTGTTAAATCCCACATCAACTACAGATGAGGAAAAACCTTCCAATAGAAAAATAAATGCTGATAATTAATTACACAACCATTTGAATAAGACTATTGCGCTTTGTAATTCCTTCCTATTGTATGTTTTGTTTGTACTCAAACAAGAAAAGTAGACAGTTGCTTAGGAGCTGCTCTGTGTGTTCACACTGTAGGTCTTCCTCTACTGCAACAGAGCTGTAAAACTGCAGCCACTGCTCCCACCTTCAGGTCAGAAGAGGTACTGCAGTTCAGGGGAGCAGCAGTGTGGTCTTGAGAAGCTTTGGCCTATTACTTCCACAAGGTCTCAGCCTTTTGTTCTTGTTTTAAGAGTATGATAAAGCATACCACTTTATAGTGATATATATAAAGTGGGACAACAAATAGTATTTTAACATCCATACATTTTTTATGGTTTTCTGTTATGTTCTGTTTTTATTAGTGACCCTACAAGTGTTGAGATTGTTCAAACTGAAAGATTATTATGTACTTTTCTGTCAGCAAACAAACATGATATAAGATGGGTATAATATAGTAGAAATGCCTAGTAAACATTAGGTAAAGTGACAGATGCTGCATTAATTACATTCAACACATTTTAAAGATTTAGTTTAGTTGTTTTTTTTCTTTTTGGGCATTTGCCATTTTTATTTGATTGTAAAAAAATAAAGGGGAAGACTGAGACCCCCTCGGCCAGCTATACACACTACTTTAAGGGCTGTGTTTCATGAAATAGTTCAGATGTCAAAGTGTTTTTCTGCTGTTCAGACTGCTTTTGCTGATCAAGAGTAAGACGCTGAAGGATGAGAGAGATATTTGACCAAATTAAATGTGAAAAACACACAACAATGAAAGTGACTGAATAAGAGGTAGACAGAAATGCATAAAGGAAGTGAGATCGGGAAAAAGACATCCACACAGACAGACAGAAATGCACAATGCTTCAAAATTATGTCAATAAACCAAGCTTATTGACAGTTTGGAGCTAACAATAGTGTCATTGAGTGTGTTTGTGTGTGTTTTTGTGAGTGTATGTGTGTGTTCTTGGCTGTGGTCAGGGTTGTTATGGCGATTACAGCACTTCTAGAGGCTCCTGGCCAGTTCCTGTGTGATTGTCCTCAGGAGGAAGTGATGTCACCTGTTTGTCCTCATTCCCTCCTGACACAGGAAATGGACCACAGAGGGATACTGGCCTGTCTGTCTGAGAAAAAGTCCATCTCTGTACATCTGTCTGGTGCAGCAGTGCAGGTTCCAACATCATATAAGACGTCCTGAGTGTTCTTGAATAAAGTGGAAATCCAAAACTATCAAAGACCAACGCTATGTTTGTGTTGCAAGTAAAACATCTGTATTATATGCTTCTCCAGGCTATGCAAAGTAGAACGTGCACAAGGTTCATTCAGAGATGTTCTCTTTTCCTTTTATATTTATACATTTATGTGACTTTTTATTTTTTCCTCCTGACATGAGTTGGAGCAACCAATCAGCTCCCTTGGCATGTTGTTGAGATTAAAGAGATTTCTCTGCAAGCATCTGCAATCCACGGTTACCAACAACACCCTTCTCTGTTGCATATCTGCTAACTTACTCCAGCCTTATACAATAGATAGAGAAGGAATGTGAAGGCATCACTACAAACATCTATTAAAAACACAAAATTTTAGTACAAAGTTAAGGCTGCTTCTGGTTAATCTAAAACAGGAGGTTCGACTTTTATCTAATGAAGACAATTCCTCTTTCAAGAAAGAGAATCATTCTGCCTGACCATAACTTCTACAAATATAAGATTAAAAACTATTTCATAAGTTTACAAAACCAATGGGATCCACGAATCTGTTGATTGAGTTTTCCTTTCATACACATACACTGGCAGTGGATTTTTCATTTTCCAATTTTCACCTCTTATATAAATACTCATTTATTTCCAGAGCCGGGTTATTCTTCAAAAGCTGTGGGGAAATTTTCTCCTTAGCTCTTTCAGCACTGCAGGACTCCTAATTTCATCAACACAGCTTGTGTCTTTTTTAACAGTATTGTATGAGAATGTTAATAATACATCGAGCACCATAGATACTGAGCAAAAAATAATTTTCCACATCTGCGGTACCCACTCTGTGCCTCTGCCCTCTTGTATCTGCATATATGTGTGTGCGTGTTTATGTGTGTGCGTTAGGCTCACCTACTCCTCTCCACAAATGACAGCGCTGTGGCTAACAACCACTCCTGCCCATTTTGACTGGGCAACAAGGGCTTAATGACAAGTCACATAACAATGGAGAGGAGAGGGGAGTACAGTAGAGCGCTCCAGCCAAACTATCAGTCTGTCAAACAATGGCTTGTCAGCCCTGATCTTCTCTTCTCTCTCTCATTGTGGTGCAGATAAACAAATCAAACGCGCACACTCACCTGCACACATACGCTCGTATACACAAAAAATGCTTGTTTTAGAAAAAACAAGCGGACTCATTGACACACAAACAGAAAAACATGCCCAGGTGTATGCATTAGCACACATGAAGATGTAGAAGCACAACAAAGTGAAAACTCTGTCTCCCACACACACACACACACACACACACACACACACACACACACACACACACAGGCAGCATAACTGGCTGTACAAGCAGGGTTTGATGACAGCCCCCTAACAATAGGGAGCAGAGCAGCCTAGCTATCTGCCTGTCACACAATGAAGGGGGTACTGCTGAAGAGGTTGTCACCACCAATACATGTAAACACACACACACAAACACACTGAAAAAATCATCACAAAAATAAAAACATGAGCTGTAAAACATGTGTGCATACCAGTGGGCGCACACACACACACACACACACACATACAGTCTCACACACACACACACACACACACACATAAACGGCGTAATTCAGAGCGCTGCCATTTATGTGAAGAGCGCTCCGTTTTCCAGACTGTGAGTGGAAGTGAATTTGCTTTTTCTGTCGAGTGCAAGTCAGGTTGGATTAAACAACACTTGGCCAGTGCTGATGGGTTATCACTGTGCATCTGTGTGTGAATTTGTGTGTGTGTGTGTGTGTTTGTGTGTGTGTGTATGCCTGTACTGTGATGATGCCCACAGGCGCCTGGGTTTGATGCAGGCAAATCTGTAGACAGCCCCCTTCTCCTGTCAGGACCCATCTCTCTCTTTTCTTTCTCTCAAGGTGTCCTTTCACTGTTTTCTTCCTCATCATCTTTCACTTTGTTTGCATCTTTTCTCTCTGTGTTGCTCACTCCTCTCCTCTCCTCTTCTCCCCATCCGTGCCTCTTCTACAACTCTGCTCTAGTTTGTTGTCTACACCCAGGCTTAATGAGGCTTCTCATTGTTTTTTTTTTAAATCAATAAACAGAACAGAGACAAGAGGCAGAGACAAAAAGAAAGAGTGGCTTCCATGCTAAGCATCTATCCCCTGACAGCACCTGCACAGCACTTATACACACTGGCTTTTCACAAGACGCCAAATTCCCCCCTTTTTTTTCTATCAACTCTAATCATTCTTTTACATTCTTTCATTGTTTTTTTCTAACACAGATATACTCCAAAACCATCAAGAGCTTCATTGTAACTCGTTACACTTTCCTTTTTTCCCCCTCTTGTTATTATTATATTATGGGACTGTGTTTTCTCTGAGCTCTAGGGATGCCTTTTGACTGTGCTGAGCCAATAAAACAAAGACACTGTGGCAGTGTTGGGTAGTAATTAACTAGTCTAATGAGAAATTCATAGAGTACAGATATCAATACTGGAACCAAACCAGACTTGGGTTCTCATTTTTTGTTGTTACTGACTGCTGTGTATACAAAGGACTGAGTGAGATCCCAGTGCTATTTGGTGATATTTTTACTCTAGGTTTTTAATCAAATTGTTACTATACATGAAAGCCGCCCTCTCAGTCATGAAAAATTTAACATTGCTAAAGAAAAAAAAATAAATCTGTCAGTAATAAAAGCATGCAGCCACGCATGAAGATCAATGCCCTTCCAATCCAAACAATTTAACATGTACAAAGAAACTGCTGTTACATTTCCTTATAGCACTTTCACTGAATGTGTTAATAAGGCATCTGTTCAACTGTAGAGAGGCTGGTATTATAGTATGCTTTGTATACACACACACACTGAGCATTACATACACAGTACACACACCCCACTTTAAAGGATACCACTTTATCACCATTAATAAATCCCCTAGAAAGTAAAGTTATCCTTCTAAACAGTCTGATATGCTGTAACTTCTGATGTAACTCCATCCAAACACAGTTAAACACCTATAAAACAGACACACTACATTGGGTGAGATGTAGTGTATTCTGAAACAACCACAGGACTGCAGTTACAAGGAGTTGTCGGACATTTAGCCCTATATATATATTCTTGGGGGTGCCCAAATATAACCTATAAAAAACACTGTGGTAGCTTTGCTCAGCCCTTTGTATTTTGATTATTATATAGCTGACTTTAATAGTAATCGATAGTGAGATAGTAATTGGGTAAGGGATTTACTGAAGACTTCAGACAAATGGACCAAGTTCACTTTATCCATTGTAGGATCTCCTTGGTATCTGTTCTCTCATCTTCTACTCTTTCACACACTTCAGCACATCTGTTGTTCAGCTAATTCACCTAAAAAGGTGCTGAGTCGACACTCAGTGAGTAATACAGATCTGTGAGTGTGCTCAATTGGATGGATTTTAGGGAGCTGCAGAAACGAGGGGTCTGGTGCTGAGAAAGAGAGAATGAAGAAAAGAACCAAAGAGCCCAGTAAAGTAGAGAAGAGTATTGCTAATGGTGTCTGGATTGCAGTTCGATGGATAGCAAGGCAAAGGATCAGAACGTAGCACTTGATCCTGCAGCACTTTGGTGATTTTAGCCATGTGAACACTGATGACATAATGACCCTACTGCCTGGCTCAGGACAGGAAAGAAGAGGATTGTGTGGGATGGCATCATAAACTACTACAGCAGCAATGCACTGCGGCAGATGAGGTGCACTGTGGTGGATCTGAACAGAATAACTTGCTTGAGTTTTAGTAAGAACTCCAAAGACATTAAGTTTCCTTCTCATTCAAGGAGTTGAGTGGAATTTACGACAGCTATGTAAGTGACTTTAATGTGTTCCCATCATTTGCCGTATTTTGGCATCCGAACAGTCATTCCTTTTTCTATAAACCTTACCTTGAATTATTGTTACAGAGCTGCTAAAACATGAGTACTGCTGCTGTGTCGTTGTGCCCAACTTGCATCCATTCCTGTGAGTTTTACAATGCCAAAACCACAGATGTGCAGTGCTTTGAATACACATTAAAATGCAAATGTATACGCATGTATTGTACTGTACATTTGTGGTGTTCGAACCTGCAAGTACTATGCACCGTGTGTGTGCATGCAAGTTCTAGGTTTGTTTATGTGTTCCATGTTAGTGTACCAGTGTGTGTTTGTGTAAGTGTGTGTCTGTCTGTGTCCCAGTGAGTCTAATGGTCCCTGGAGGCAGGCCAGCGTCCATCAGCAGACAGCAGGCATTAGTGCTCTACCCGAGTATCGATGGACCACTGGTGCTTGACAGCGGGCCCCTCCCTGTGGTCGCAGGACTGGATGGGTATATGTACGCCTGTGCGTGTATGTGCGTGTGCGTGTAATAAACACAGAAAGTGTTTTTGATACATACATATAGACACACAGAAAGAGAGAGAGAGATGTTTATGTGTTTGAGGGACAGAGATGTTTGTGTATGACCCCTGACCTCAGGCTATGTGTCACAGCTGTGTGTGTCTATGTGTGGGTGTGTGAATGAGGGGCCGCCCGGCTGTCATCGATCTCACACACACCAGGCCAGCACTTAACACTTGGACTGTAGCGACTAATACACTCACACCCTCTATTACTGCCCCACTGGAGGCACAGCGTGTGTGTATGTGTGTGTGTGTGCATGGCCTACTGCCAAGCCCATGCTGCTGCTGTTCAATGGCAGCACAATAGATTACACATATAACAGTGTAATGATATATCTCTATTAGACATTCTCCTCTTATCTCTCCTCGTCTCTCCCCTCTTCTCTCCAAGTCCATCCACGACTTATCTATTAGTTTTCAGAGACTGTACTGCTGTAAAAAACCTCCCCATCTGTGGAAGCAGCTTATTACCACCTATAGTTACATTATATTTTTTGGCAACCATAGTAATTATGGCAGCAGTGAAGAAGGAAGTCAGGTGACATATTACATAGAGCGAAAAAGTCTGCAGTAGGGGGAGGTTGGGGTGGATTGATGGATGGATCGACAAAATGCAGGACTTTGACACAGGACACCACAGTTCGTTTCCCACATGAAACCAATAATCAGTGTTGCTTTTTTTATCCATGACCGTTCCACAACCTCATCCGCATGTTTATTGTTGTGACTGTGATGACAAAGGTCCCCTAACCTTAAGGAAGTACTTATTTTAACCTGAACCCCAATGTTTGCCTAAACTTAACCAAACCATGACCAGTCCTATGGGTCGTATCTGGCAGTAGGGACAAGCGACCTATGTGGTCATTTAGGATGGAGGACTTGTTGAATTTTCCACACAGAGATTTAAAAAATAACTGGCTTCAACAGGGTACCACTTAGTCAGATTGCAAGACCAATGATTGCATTTTTAAAATGAAAACAATTACAATAATAAAATAATTTTCAAAAGCCATGGATAAAAAGGTGTACATTTACCAGTCTGCGCTAAGCACAGGCTTCAGTTGTCCATAGTGCTCTCCACCAATGTGTGTTTCAGACAATAATATTTTGTGCCATTGTAAATAACTATAAAGCATTTTACAGATTCCTTGAGAGTGAACAATTAAGACAGCAGAGGATCAGACCTACACAGTAACTCTAAATTCCTTTCTACCAGTAATGCAGAGTGAGTGGATACCAGCTGTTAAATAGCCGGGGTCAAACTGGCACTAAGAAAAATATAACTGGATTGTGCATCACAGCATAATAGTTGTTTTGATCCTCTGAGTTGTCTGGAGTTGGCTCATGGGTGTTATGGTAGATATCATGGAAATGCATGCATCTGACAATAAAGGAAGAGGAGGCAAAGGCACAGAGAGTAAAGCATCTGCAATTGTTGATGATAGCATAATGGAGCCTTGCTTCACGCTGTTGCAGACAATAGACCTACATGCTGCAGCACAGACATACAGAATAACCAACAGTAAAATCAAGGTAGAGGAGTTGTACAACATGAAGTCACTTGTTGAACCACTTTTATAATCGTCTTTTACAATAAGCTATACCAATCAAACACACAATAGGTGGCCTTTAAAATACTAATTGATGGTTACTGTTGTGGTCCTCTGTTTGATTTGTCTTCATTTTGTGGACAAAAAAACATATTTGTCTACTTTACTGTTAGTTGTTGAAACCTCTAAATTGGGAAAGGACAAACAAGTAACCTTGTGGTCATGATTGATGCTGCAATATCAAGCTCTCTCCTTAATAGACAAGCAAAACTAATCTGTTCAAATTAGCTGGACAATATAAACCTGCAGCACAACTTTCGTTTCCAATGCATTTTGGGAAAACATCTTCTCGACCATTCTGTCCAAAGATGTAGAAAAACAGGAATCACACCAACATGGATTACTTGTTAAAAACAATGTTTGTACTAAAAGCATTTCAGCTTCTCCAATATTAGAATTTACTGCTTTTTATGCTTTATATCATTATAAATCAAATACTTTTGCTCTGGATGTTTATTTGTGATTCCAGGATGCAGCTCCTCTGCCTGGAATGGCTCCATAGGAACAGATTCAAGGGTTTCACTATCAAACTCCTTAGTGTCATCAGGGTTAAGGGACCTTTCACTAAACAGCCTACTCAAGTGAACAAGGTTCATATGCAGCACAAAGCGCTGACTCTGTGTGATAATGTTGTCCATCACTGTGCACGCTTGGATGGAAACAGTCCACTAAGCATGCTGTCAAGATACACACACATACACACAAATACACACATGCATTAGTGTGTATTTGTGTGTGATGCACTCTGTGCACCAGTGATGTGTAAGTAAAGCCACCTGTCTCTCTTCTCTCAAACACACAAACACACACACACACACACACACACACACAGAGAGAGGGAGTCTTACAATGCTCTCTTCATTCTTTCCAGTAATAGCTTGTCAAAGCAGCTGGCTAACTGAAGCTAAATAATGCCTTATACACAATTGGGCATTATCCGCTAGGCTAGCTAGCCTCTCACCACAGCCGCCCAGAGGCTAATGTCCAAATGAGATGGTTCATTTCAGCTCTCTCTGTCTCCCTCTCTTCCACTTTCACTTTTCTATGTTTATCTTCATGACCTTGTCCTTTTTCCCCCATGGAGGTAAAGGACAGGAGGTAGAAGTGGTAGAGAGGAGAAGAGGAAGGCTGAGGATAGAGAAGATAAGGGGTGATGGCCATGGCTGCCAGGGTTTTTGTGTGTGTTGGAGAGGGGCATTAAAGGATAGAGAGGGAGAGACACATATAAGAGGAGACAGGAAGCTTTAGGCCATAGACCATAGACCAAGCAGCCTCTTAAGTGATCTGATTGCCTTGCTTGAGAACTGCAGTGACCATGCTCAGAATGGTTTCTAATAATACATCTCCATTTAGACTGACCCTGCAAACATATGCGTGCACATGAATACACACACACACAGGGGGCACACACAAGCAAAAGGAAAGGCGAACACATACACTTATGCTAACAAAAGAGATCACTCTCTTGTCTCATAATGCCAAAGAATGAAAACTAAACACAGCAGTACACAAAGAAACAGAGAAAGTCTGAAGAGTAATAGAGACAGTCCATCCGCTGTCCATGTCCTTTAGCAAATGAGAAAGAGTGAATGACACTTATTTTAAATTGATCACCAAAGCACTGTGATGTGTGTGCATGTGTGCATGTGTGCATAAGTGTGCGTGTGTGTGTGTGTGTGTGTGTGTGTGTGTGTGTGTGTGTGTGTGTGTGTGTGTGTGTGCAGGATGAGAATGGCCTTAAATGACGATCATTGATTAGCTTTAGGTCTATGGCCCACTTAGGGCACGCCATGTGTTTGCACTCACACAGACATACAAACACACGCACATGCACGCACGCACAATCGTCACAAGTGGATGGTGGAATGACTCTGACAGAGAACATGGACAAACAGTAAAGAAGGGAGGTCGGAGGGAAAAATAAATGGACACAGATGAGGAGGAGGGAACAGCAAGTGGACGAAAGAGAGGGGAGTGTAAGAAAAGATTCAGAAAGAGGGATGTAAATAAAATGTTTTTTTATGCCAGTTTTGTGATTGTTTTTAGTTTTGTTTTGTTTTTTATTCTTTGGAATATTTTAATTTTCAAATGTAGATGGGCTATGAAGTTTTACATACAGATGGGTGACAAACAAAAAACTGAGTTTCTTAGTAATGTGCTGAGCCACCGCAGCATCTTCAGTACTCATTGGCACAGATTCTACAAGTCTCTGAAACTCTTGTGGAGGATTGAACACCAGTCTCTCAAAAGACAGTCTGTCATTTGTTGTTTTGAAGGAAGTTGTGGAAAGCACTATCCAACACATGCCTCCAAAATCTTCCTGTGATGAGACCTGGTGACTGTGATTCACAGCATATACAAGCAACAGTATTCGTTTCCCCGCTCATTTATATGAATTTTTCCATTAAATCTTCCACCATGTGTATCTGGAGAGATGTTAAGGAGCTAACCAGAAGCTCACCTAACAAACATACACAACAATTATTAGTGCTTTTGAAAAACTGTGTGTGTATCTGCAGTATGTGTCTGGGAGTTTAGTGTGCCCCTTTAAAAGGCACACCAGGACATTGGTATGACAAAACAGATGCCAAACTGGCAAGCAGCTTCGATATACAAACAGCCAGTGACACTCACACACACACACACTCACACACACACACACACACACACACACACACACAGTAACAGAGTCATACAAGGACTTACAGCACCCCCAACTGGGGGACAACACTGACAAAAAGAGACAGAGGGAAGCACTGTACAGATGCATGTGTGCAAACACAAGTTGTGCATTCACATAAACAGGGGCCTCTGCACATACAGTAGCGTATGCTGATTATAAGGCGTACTATTCATGTATCCTTTCTCTCTCTATTTGTTTCTCTCCCGCTCTCTGTACTTAGACACTTCACACCCCTTATGTGTGTGTTATGTAGCTTATAGTGTTTGTGTAGTGTAGTTATAGCTGAGCAAATGTTTTCCCACACACAGTCCAAACAAAAGCCAGGTGACACTCACATTCGCACACTCTCACACACACACACATCCACAAACACACACACCATGAAAGAGGTGCAATTAGAGCATCCCACTCCAATTAACCAGCTCTCTAAACAAATCCACATTAGGCCCTCCATTGTGGTTGCGCTCGAAAACAGCCACTTGGGAAAGCAGCATAAAAGCTCCAACTGTATTTCTCCTCTGGGACACATGTGCGCTTGTGTGCATGTATGTGTGTGCATGAGTGTGTGTGTCAGTATGTGTGTGCACAGACTGGCAGTGGTTACACACTGGCACAGAATCTGGGCTGTTATGATTGTGGTGGTGATGGGAAGATTGTGCAATCACTGGTGGGTGGAGAGAGTGAGGGGAAGGCAGAGAGGGAGGGAAGAAGCACAGCAGAGAGGGTGGAAAGCAATGAAACTGGGAGGGAAGCTGTTACCAGCAGCACAGGAAGAGAAAATTAGAACCTGTAGCACTGACATGGTGAACTCTGCTGTGCAGGAGTGAAACATCTTTTTACCAATCATTCCTAATTTACTGTTTACCTCTCATCATATCTGTATACCCTAACCAGATATTTTGTTATATTTTGAACTTGCAAAAATAAGACTGCAAATAACTATTGTTTTAATTAACACCTAACCTGAAGATTTTTTTTGATTACTTGATCAATACTGTATAATATTACATTATATTGGCAATGGCAAAATCAAATGATATGTAACAGTGAAAAGCAGCAAATTCTCACATTTAAGAACCTGAAAACTTGTTTTTCATTTATCCACTTATTAATTTATCAACTAATAATTAACTTTATTTCATACCGTCTGAAAGCATGGTGTAGTGAGCAGATTTTCACATATATAAAAGATCCTTTAACAGAATCATTTAAAACCACGATGAGAGAAAAAAGAATTTAAAAAAAGGTCAAACGACGTTGAGATGTAAAGAAAGAAAGGGAGGGATGAAGGAAGAAGATGTAGGGCGCTGAAAAATTATGTCTCCATCTGTGATCCCACACTTAACCCTCCCTCTCTGATCCAGCCCTGCTCAGAGACACACACACACACACACACACACACACACTTGATGAAAGGCCCAGTGGGGCAGCACACAGAGTTTGGAGGAGATCCGTCTAGCAACCTGGTTGCACACCAATCTTCCTGTAATCCCTTCTATCCCTACTGAGACACACCCACACACACTTACATGTTAAATTACATGTTACATGTTGTTCTTACTGTAAATAAAATAAAATTCATATCATATGCACAAGTGAAGGGGGTGTTACATTATTTAGACTGTTGTGAGGGCTTCACTGGTCTCACGGTAGAGAACTGTTGTTAGTAAATTTGGCTTTCCCAGCCATTGACCTCGGTGGTTTTTGTATCAATAACTATAAAGGATGACTTAATAATATCATTTGCTTTTAGGGTCTTCAGTCCCAACTACTGGCATGTCCGAATTAATCAGTAGCCAACTTAAATAACAAATATAAATATTTGTTAAATCATAGCTTTTTTGAATATTTGTATGTGTTTGCAATTACACAAAAAAACATTACAGCTTGAAAAAAAAAGTATAAATGTCATTTATACCGGGCTATTAAGTTTTGTATATATACAGTATATATATATATGTGTATATATAAAAACAGGATTTATGGTGCATGAGAAACAGGGTCCAGGGTGTCACCATTACAACTGGGAATATCCATCTCAGTCACTACATCCATCTAATGTCTCTCCTTCTCCCTCCGTGTGTGTGTGTGTGTGTGTGTGTGTGTGTGTGTGTGTGTGTGTGTGTGTGTGTGTGTGTGTGTGTGTGTGAGAGAGTGTAATAGAGAGAGAGAGAGAGTGTATTTCAGCCTCAGTGGGCAAACACAAAGGTCTGTGGCGCCATGGCCTGCTGTGGACAGCTAGAGAGACAGAGTAAGAGAGAAGTGTGTGCATGTGTGTGATAACGTGTGTGTGTTTCTATGTGTCTGTGTGTGTGAGAGAGAGACTGACAGCTGAAGGAAATGTGAAACTGCTTCATACTAATATTTATATATATATAAACCACACAGATATGTTTTGTTGTCAAAGTTTCATCTTTTAGTCTTTATAACTTCCTTACAAGACTATACAAACAAAGACAATTTCTCTTGCATAATGTTCTAAAATTAAAGCTCTGCGATAAAGAGTAAAGCCACAGCACATTATGGCAGTTAGCAGTTAGCATAGCCTCAACAGCTCCAGTTCCCTCAGCCTGGAGCCCCAGAGAGATGCTACAGCTAGTTAGTGATTAGGGCTGACTCTCAGAGGGCCACTTGAAAATCAGTTAGCTTTCCCCTCAGAGGCCTATACCAACTCAGATTAGCATTTAGCACACCCATTAGCGTCAACACATACTCTAGCGTTAGTACTGTGCCAACTGACAGTTAAAGGCCCCTGTGGGGCTATTTACAGAGTCTCCAGACAGAGAGAGACTGACAGAGTGAACAAGTGACTGTAGCAGTTTGTGCATTAAAGCTCTAGAGTGAGTCACTAAGGAAGTTAATAGCTCCTTAGCTAAATAACAAACACATTAGCAGTTGCAGCAAAGTCCTGTTGACAGTCTGACGGCTGTCAAGCAGCTGCTCCACCTCTCTGTAGGGACTTTTTGACGAAACGGCCCCAGGAACCAAGGATTCCCAAGGGTTTGGACCAAGTATTGAGTTATTGATAATTATTTTTTCTTACAGTGACTTATAAAATAAATTTAACATGCACATCTGTAACTGTAAATTAAAAAGAAGATGAAGTCAAAGACACTTTGTATAGTTTTTGGAGTCAGGAACTGAACCTAAGACCATGTTCCTACTACACATAAAATAAAAGTAAAGTTCTTGCTCTTATAAAGTTTCACGGGTTCCTCAGAAGGTTTTGGTGAAAAACACCATGTTTCCATTCTGTAAAAGACAGTGAATGCTTTACAAGAAAACAGTTCCCTCTCAGCAAACGTATGCTGTTACGCTGTAAATGAAAAAAAAAAAATGGAATTTAAAAACTGCATAATTATTACTCTTCACAGCTTTGCATCAGGCGATAATATGAAATCAATGCAAAGCAAGAAAACAATGAAACACACACAAACTCAGTATTTGGAGTGGAGCCAAAACAGATTCCCATATGCCCATGTCGCCATTTACTATAGCTGCCCCACTCCCTGACCAACACACTAATCACATTAATCATCTGTTTGTTTTAAAACATCATCAGGGACATTCACACACAGATTTGCACACACATAAACAAACACATGCACACTCATGAACTTGCATGTGCACACTTGTGCCTTTGGAAGTACACAGTGGTGCACTTGATGGGTACAAGAGGGAGGAGAGCCAAATTAACCATGCACTAATCACTAAGCTCTCTAATGGAGGCATATTCAGCACATTTGTGTTTGTGCACACATATATGGTACACACGAATATGACTGCAGACACAATGACAAACAAAGTATTCATTGAGAGTTGGTGTAGACAAAAAAGTGTTTTATACTGGGTACATGCTTCAATCTGCTTCAAGAAACACCATTTTAACGATGTGCGTATATGACTTTTGTGCCACTCTCATATGCTATTGTGCAGCTGTACCCAAGGTTGTATTCATCATCGTCACTGCAGGTGATGATGTAAAAGTTTTAAGATTCAGACACTAGAGTCAGTTTGAACGTCTGCAATTACAAATAAATACTATAGGCAACAAAAGAATATCTTTGAGGGTTTTATAGCTTTGAATAAAATGTTTAACTGAAGGTAATATAACTAAATGGGATTTTTTTTTTAAGTGAAACAAGAACTATTCCCAGCTATGATTACCACAAATGTTGGCATAGCAACTAATAAAGAATACCTATTTGTGCTCTATGGGAATTAACAGCAAAGTTGGAGCACTTCCTTGTCAAGCCTCCTCAGCTTTTAACACATCTTGTATATTTTCTAACTCCAAACATAAAAATAATTCAAATAAAAAGCTTTAAAGACAACAGGATGAAGTACAGTACACTGTATGTTGGTGGTATGGTCTATTAGACGACATGATGTTCCAAATGTTAATCACAATTCAGTGATATAATGTACTCTCTCACTCACTCACTTTCTGTGTGTGTGTCTGTGTGTGTTACTTGGGTGGAGGGGCCAGTGTATGCTCAGCTTAGGCACCATGGGGGACATTGCCAGGAGGGGCACATAGGGGTTGGGTGACTTAAATGGAGAAAAATCCAATAATTGTATCCGTCCAGAGGGAGGGCGAGCTTTTAGGGAGGGGAGCGTCCTGTTATTACTCTTTCTTTTTTCTTTCTCTCTTTCATTTCATCCCCTAATTCTAGGGTGAAGGGGGTAACCTAAGAAAGGGAGGGAACGAAGTGGAGAGACATGAGGGTTACAGACTGAGCTTGCTCTTAAAGTATGTCCTTGTAATTAGCTGAGTATTAGCAATGGTGACAATGCAAGAGCACTGGGCAGGGAAGCACCCTTTAACGCTCTACTCATTTCCTGAACTTAATCCCCACCGCTTACTGGTAATAGTGCACACGTGCACACGCATCTAGACGAGCGCAGACACACACACACCCACACACACTCTCACTCTCTCTCTCACTCTCTTTCAGTCATGCACAAATTCACATAATCAACTGCTGGCTATAATGGGAGAGGACTCCCTGAGCAAAGCTACACCCAACAGCTCACCTTCAATCCCTATTGTGCTCAAAGTCATAATGGTGGTTTACTGCAGGGAATTTCAGCCTCCACGTGCATGTGTATGTGTGTCTGATTGTGTTTGTGCATGCACGAAAACATTTATGTCCACATCTGTACATTAGCATCAACTTGTGTTCACAAGTAGTGTGGTGATTGTTTACTTCTCGAATGTCAAGAAGCCTCCAACACCCAACAGTACTTCAGGCAAGTTCCCGTTTCTTGTTTCCTCCATTGAATGGATGGAGGAGACAAGGCTACAGAAGCGAAAATCAATTACTTACAATTAAGTCAACCGGCAACTCTTTCAATGTGCCCTCAAGCCACTCAAGTCTTGCTTACACTACCTCCAACCCCCACTTCTACACCACAAAATGACACACACACTGCAAGCACATGTAGATACACACTTTTACAAGCCACATCCACTTACTGTGTAACTGTCTTTTTGTATTTAGTGGTTAAATTATAGACTTAGAAACAAATTATTGTGGCAATGGCTAAAAATGCAGTTAAGGAGCATTTCAGTCTGTCATTTTTATCCAGCTGTAAAGAACAAACAAAAGAAGCAAGCATCATACAAAATGGATTTTAATTGTGCCTGTTATGACTGTTCTCAATGTCTAAACGTTTCCTCCACTTTTAGTGCAGAAGAAAAGAAAAACAATTATTAAATTTAAAGGCACACAAACTACATATTGGAAATAAACTCTTTTTTCTAGAACGAAAGTTACCAGCAACCTCCACCTATAAAATATTAGCCGCTGGCAGCCAATCTTCAATGTAAAACCAATATATGATTGCAAAACGGTGGGGTTATCTGATTCTCATTTGATTTAACTCAAGTGATAGAACTTCTTTACATTTTAAAAACTCTGATACTAATGACATTATAATGTGTTTTCATCAAATGTCTTGAAAACAAGTTAAAAATAAGTTTCTTAACAATATGATTCATTTTTCTTTCTAATAAAATCATTCAAAATGCCACACACCCATTTTGGGAAAAAAAAGCTCCTTCTATCTGACAATCAGTGAAGAAATTATATAAATGAAACAGTTCTGGTCCAGTCCAGGTCTGGACTGACTCATGACCAAATCACATGGTGAACTGACAGTAGTAGTAAGTGAGGTGTGTATTATTGGTTATCATCACAATGTACAATGATAACTAATATGTTATCATATAAATGAGAAGTGAAGTTTTGAAAAATATAAAAAATTGCTGGCAAAGAAGCAATTAACAACAGCTCTGAGAAAAAAGAAAGAATGAGAACATGGACATGGACCAATGTTATTACTCTGAGGAAGCTTGTGTAGTATTGTAGTGTTCCACATTGATTTTTGTTCCATTAGCTTAAATAAAAATCGTAAGAGACACCTGAGCTCAGTCCAAAGCACACCAGTAGAGAACCATTTCTATAGAGAGCATGTTATAAACAGCGCAGAGGGGGACCACAAACCTTGTCATTGACACAACTGTCTGAGTGAGCGTGTGTCTGTGTGTGTATGTCTGTGTCTGTGTGTGTATGCCTGCCAGCTCCCAGTCTAGCGCTATTGTCTAACAAGGTCTAATTAGCACTATGGCACAATGAATTAGCATAATTATGCAAACAGGGCTCCGCTAAAGGCTTGGCACAAGGGGAGGCTACGGGGGGCACCTATTACAACACACACACATGCACGCACATATGCGTGCACACACACCCACACACATACACACAGTCACTAAGAACACTTAGACACTACATGCAACACATTAAACACGCATACATGACTGTGATAGATCCACTGGATACAGACAACACACACACCTGTCCAACACGGCATGTACAGTGATGATTGGCTGTTACCTATGCTGACATTTATTCTCTCTTTACAAATACATCATCCTGCCACAAACACTCCCCATACCATGACAAACGTCATATAGACACACAGAAATGACCAGCTAAACCCCCCCCACACACACACAAACACACACACACACACACACACACACAAACACACACACACACACACACAAACACACAAACACACACACACACACACACACAAACACACAAACACACACACACAAACACACAAACACACACACACACCACACACTGCCCTCCCTCTCAACACTCAAACATTCTGGGCTTATAGTATTTACCAGCAGGGGTGATAGGTGAAGTCTGTGGGAGATAATAGGATGACTGAGAGGCTGAAAGGCTAGTAGCCATTCAGACAATGACAGCTGTAGTGAAGAAGGCTCTATTAAGCTTCATTAGGATGCTTTGCTCTTGATTACAAACATGCACACAAAGACACACTAATGCAGGAAGAGGGAAAGCATTGCTCTAAATCAGACTGAGCTTGACTGCTTCTATGGCTTCCAGTGGAGGATTCCAAACACTAAAACATGCAGCAAAGATAATGTACTCGTGTCTGTGTGTGTGTATATATGTGTGTGTGTATGTGCACACCGGTCTGTCACTGTGACCTTTGTCTGCAATGTGAACCCAACAAGTAACCCCACAGCCCAACAAGCCCTCTTACCAAAAGCCCTGCAATGTCAACAAGCTCTACCCTCTCAAACACACACACATGCACACACCACCTCTGATGCATTCTTAGTCACCAAACCCCAAGGGCCTGTATTGTGTTCTAAAATCCTGATCCCTAGCAGGAAACAAGCACCCTTAAAACCCCAAACAACGCCTGCACAAAGCTCTCTTACGATTACAAGCCCCCACTGTCAGCTAAAGAACCAGGAGGGTTGGAAGTTCAGAGTTCAAATAGTTCAAAGTGATCAAGACCAGTCTGAAATAGGCCCGATCATTCATTGACAACATACCATAATGAGTTACAAAGGTAACTACAAATGACCTTTGGATGACCACCAGAGGGGGTGATTTCTACTTGATAACTCATCAAGTGCAAATATAAAAGAAAAGAGCAGCAATATAACAAAAATGTCCTCATAGAAACTGTTTTCAAAAATAATTTGTCTATGTACTTCAAATACTTATTTAAAGAAGTAATTGAAAGTCATATTTTCACCTCGTGCATCAACAATTAAAATAAAATCTGCAAAGTTTTTTTCCTCCATTCAATGCGTAAATTTTCTACATAGGCTCCTGATTTCCTAAATTACTTTCTCTCACTGTGATTATGACACGCCATGTGATCAAAGCTGGTACTGAGTATGCTCAGATCCCTTGAGATCCACTCAGTATTAGACATATTGACACAAAGACCCATGACAAACAGCAGTAAAACGAAACTGTACCAGACACGATTAGAGTGAATATAATATGGACCTCCCAGTCCTGTGTAGTAAGTAGGTTCCTCAGAGAAGTCATTAAAGCCTTCATCTGGGTTTGTGAATTTGACTTTTTTTACTTTTTGCTTTTATTTCTTTCTGCAAAATTAAGTATTTTTGTATATGTGCATGCTCTGTCTTACAGTATATAATGATTTACACAGGGTAATGGGTTATAAATTATGCCAGTACCCTCCATTAACCAACCCATGTATGTGGTTCTATTTGGGCTTCTGCAAAAATAATACAATGCTTATTGAACTGGTCAGAAGTGCACTGATATCCCAGATATTCCAAGCAGTATGTTGTCTGAGTCCTCTCAGTGACATTATACCAGCTCAACATACACTCTCCATTTCTTAAAACGTCTTCATTGAAACTCCTTGCTTTCTCCTCTGGTCTTGAAATGAAACCATTGACTCCAGCTTATCGTCACCTTAAGAAACAACATATTGTTCACATACGTGCACAGTGGTGGGACAAACACAATAACCGGCAGAGAGGGTCATGCTGAGAGGGGGTAGCAATTTTAAGCTGAGTCCACACATTTTGGAGGCAGTGAGCTAATCCACCCAGGCTTTTTAGCCTGTTATTCATGAAGACAAGGACCTCGAGGATTTGGGCTTGTCCACACCTCAGGGGTGGGGGATTATCAAGGTAGCAGGAAAGGTGAAGGGGTTGTGATGGTGGGCAAAGTGAATGTGTTTATTAAGACTGTGTAGATTTTTGCATGCATAAGTGTGTGGCTTTGTGAGGAGCACACATAAGTAGGAATGTGTGAGTGTTTGTGTATTTAGAGGGGATTCTCTCTGACTCCCACCCCCAAAAATATACCCCTGAGCTCTGACAGGGTCACCTCTGTGCCTTTCAGAGCCTCCTCTCAACCAGTCCTAATTGATCTCACGCATTACTAGTCCCAAACATGGGATGGAGAAGAGGAGGGAGATGGCTGGCTCATTGTCTGTGGAATGAGGTCCCCTTTGCTAGTGGCCCTCCACTCCTTGCACACACACACACACACACACACACACACACACACACACACACACACACACACACACACACACACCCACATACACCCACAAAACACACACACACACACACTCACACACACACACTCCACCTCTGGCATGCCCACCCACCATCTCCCCCTTTCTCCTCCTCTATGCTCTCATCTCCGGCTGTGCTAATCCACCAGCCAAGTCAGGAACTCAGTTACCCATCTGGCCAAGCATGACTCCAGCTGGGAGGAGAGAGGGATAGAGGGGTGGAGGGAGGAAAGTGGAGAAATGGTAAGAAGGGGTAGATTGAGAGTGAGGAATGAGGGGGTATATTGTAAGCAGTCTGGAGATGAGAGGAGAATATCTTAATCAAGCTTTTATAGAAGAGGATCAGAAACACAGAAGAACAGAGATAATTAGATATTTGCAAATCACAAAGAGCAGCGTAGGCTGCTGGAGGGCCACAAGGCAAAAACACGATGACCTCTTCTTTAGATATCTACAAAGAAAAAAGTATTGATCCTATTGTCTACTTCTAAAGAAAGGGGATTATCCATTCTAGCAGTTTGGAATGGGAGCTACCACTGAGCTCTGTCATGACTTATATAGTCTGATCCCAGTGTGCAGTGAAGTAGCCTCTAGCCATGGCCTTCACCTCTGACCCTGACTCCTGTGGAGCCATCTGGCTGGTTAACTCTAACCCATGGCCTTCGCCATAACCCATCACATGCTGGTGAGGATGGATCCACACTGAAAGAGGCTCATAATGAATCGAAATGGATCACATCTAAGTATACTGACAGTGGAACAGGTCTGTGAAGCTAAATCCACATTTATACTATATGATTATAACTATTTGTAATCTCATTTTGAAACATACTTTGCCGGAGTTTCAAAAAGTACAGAGTGTGTGTGTGGCTGGCATGATGCATGTCTAGTTGAAATACCTCTATGACTGCTTTTACATTGCTAAAAAAACATAAGTACTAACTTAACAGAGTAAAACTGGATTAAACTCAACCAGAAGTAAACTCAGCCAAGCTTCATAAATGCTTCACAGATTGAAGGTCAGAATCAAGTGTGCAAATCCCTGTTTGAATCATGCTCTTTCCCTAGTCCCAAACCGCTCATCACTGTCTACTGAAGCAATAAGATGACTGCAATACACTCTCCTTCTAAAGGACATTTGAAGGTAGTTGGGAGGAATGAGTACATGATAAACCGCTGTAGAAGCCACACAAGAGACGGACTCCCATTCACAGAGAGAATCAAACCACCTGCATCAAACCATCAATCAAACACTAACAGCACACAACATGAGGCTAACCCAAAGTTGTAGTGTGTGTGCATGTGTGTCACAGATAAAAGCCAGGAAGCAGTGTGGGTAAAATGATCTCCACTGTGAACATGATCACATGCACATAAATCACACAGACACATTACAAATACAATGACTTTAGTCAGATAAAATATGTACTTACAGACATTACCAGTGTTGTCAAAACTGTTGAGCACTTCATTAACTCTAAGAGGCCCCAGGCTATCCCTGTGAGAAACAGAAATATAGGTACATCAGTCTGGGAAAGAACTATGTTGTGCATTTTCTTTTTACAAACAAAGAAACAAGACAAATAATCTTAATTACTATACTATAAAATATTTGTCACATTAGGAAATATATAAAAGATTATTATATATATCTTTGGTTTGAAGTTTAAACATGTTTTTAGATACTTTCCCTCCAGCCTCCAAAATCTGCTGCATTTTCTACTGTAATTTACAGTACTTGCATACATTAGTGGGAAATGTCTCTGAAAAACATCAAAGTTGCATTTAACCATTAATTCAGCATCATTTCAATCTCTATATTTCAACCTGTTTTAAGCCTTAACAACATGTTATGCAGTGTGGTTTGTTCTAGATTCACAACAAACCACAGATTCTATAGTTTTAGCTAATGTCATCATCATGCTCTTTTACCCTTGGGGATAAAAGCAGCATAACACTGTCTAACCTGGAACTTGTTCAATACTGACTTTTACCCAGCTCGTCTGATGTGCTGTGGTATCATGTAGTTGCTCCTTGTGTGGTGCACTGTCACCATGCAGCCACTGTGCCAGCATGAAACTAGAGCCTTATTTCCATTCAAGTGAACGTACCTGAGTAAGGCACTATATTCTGGAAAGTAGACACTTCTGTACTCCACCCACTGGTCATCTGAGGTATCACTGGGGTCTTGTGTCACAAGCCTTTTCCTGCTGAAGAGGTCGAACGTGGCGAACCTTCGAACAGATGCCTGTTTGACCTCTGGATTGTCCACCTGCTTCTGACGCAACACCTGTGAGAGTTGGGAGTTGAAATAACGGGTCAGTGAATTTTAATTTCCACAAAAAAACACATCCCTTAACTGTTAAATCTTCGTATGAGCTGAAAAGTCTTCAGAATTAATAAGTCTTGTTTTTCTGTTTTGCCTGTGTTACTTGTCAGTTCAACAGACAAGAGATCCTTCCTTAAGTAATAATATGCCATGGAGGTGAAGACATTTTAAACTAATTTTAGATTTCTCATTTTTATTGGACATGATTTGGTCTTCATTTGATGCAACAGTGAATTCAGACATCAAAAATTTCAATAACAATGTCATGTATTCCAGTTAACCAAAAGTTGAATGTACTTTCAGTCTATGATGTTGCAAACAGATTAAAACTGTACAGTTAAAATGCACAGATTTAATTTTCATCTTCTTATCCCCAACAAAACAGAACTCATTAAATCATATAAGTTCTATCTATCTATCTATCTATCTATCTATCTATCTATCTATCTATCTATCGTGGTGGAGTCCATGCACATGGCATGTATTACTGTCCCAGCAGGAAGAACTGCAGAATGCAAGAAGACCCACTGCAGGGAGCTTATGTTGTCAGACAAGTGTAACATTGGTATAATGACCATCTATGGAAAAAAAGTAAATGCCCTCCTTTTATAGCTACTGCTCATGTGAAAGGTTCTTGCACATTCATAGCTAGTGAGAGTCTGTGGCCAGAGGAGAGAGATAGATTTCTACTGGTCTAATCTACTCTGTAAAGCTACTTATACTATAGTTATAGCATAAGTTATAAGATACACAGTTTTATTATGAGTTATACTATATATCAAAGCAGATTAGAGTACTAATAAACCAACATCATTCAAAAACACCAGACTGTTGTCTACTGTGGCAGACAATCTGCATCAATTCCATAATTTTTAGATTATCAAACTGCAATGACATCTACATAAATCAGGTAGGGAAAGAAAAACAGTAAAATATGCCCTCCTCCATATTTCACACAGCTTGGACAAGGAATAAATGCTTGTTGAACTGTAATGTATAATTTTATGTCAGAGTTTAGACAAAATGAGGAAGAAAACATGAGAGGGTGAAAGACCGGTGACTACAATATGTTGCCTTCACTATTATTTTTCTAGTTATGCCAATAATGATCCATGGACCCAGGCCTCCACTGATGAGAGGTTTTTCCTTTTTTGGCTTGAATCAAAACTTTTGCTGTTCACAAACTTCTCACAAATCTATTGTAGGTAACATCATGTAGATACAAGACTCATGTAAATCCCAATCAATATGACCTTGTAACATCTGATTCAATGATTTGAAACACAAATGGGAAACACTGTAATTTGTTCTTTAAGGCAACAACAACAAGCTGCTGCTGTTAGTCTGTACTGGGAAAGATGACATCCTTAGATACAATATTGAAAAGTTTTATAAATGCATTTTATTGTTATAACAAATAAAATACTCAAAAAATCCGAAAGTAAATAAATGTGAACATATACTACTAATTAAAAAACTGTGTTGGTCCTGCACTGAACAATATTGAAACGACGAAACTATTTGCTAACTCCTGGTTATGAGGAACAAGTATTCTAACGGTAATACAACATTCAAATATGTCCAATGACACAGTTCACGCTGAATATTTAATACATTTTCAAAATATGTCCGCATAGTAAGTCTAAGACAATGAGAAAGGTTTGTGCTTGCTCGTACAACAATACCTGTCGTAGTAGAGTCCACCTGGCTCGGGCGACATCAGTAGCACCACAGGTCTCAGTCTGGGAGGTGTGGGAATCAGCTGCACAGGTGTCGTCATTAATATCTTTCCTCAAAGGCGAAGCCGGCTCGGTCTTTTCTTCAGCACCGGTGGAGTCCCTCTCCATTTTATCTTCGAAGTTACGAGCGGAAATAAAATTTTAAACAAATGTTCTGGCTGCAGAGCTGTCACAGTTATCGGTAGCAACGTGGCAATACAAAAATAGGGCTTTTTCCTTAAACTACACCAACGCAAAAATGATCACAGATATTGCTTGGCTGTAATCACCTGTTACACCCACAATGGATGCATGCTACTTCCGTACACTTTTGGCATTCAAGGCATAACAATGGATTGTCGAAACAACGATGTTCAGCGGCGGCATGAGATTTAAATGGTGCCGTCTTACTCAAATCATTTAACGTAATAATGATCATAGAGTACCTTAGAGTACTGGTTGGTCTTTGTGTCTGAGGATTTTTTTTATATATTCTATTGGAAATAACCACAATGCCATGTATAAGAGGGGTCAGAAGGGGCCCAACAACAAATTCATTGCTCCCTTCCACCTAAGACGTTAACACTTTGTAATGATGCGTAAAAACCTAAACCTTTATTTTACCGTAACCTTATCCCGAGCCCAGGAATCTCAATGCTTAGAATCTAATGCCACTTCTCGGTTACAAATTGGCGGCTGTACATGTCTGAATTTGATTATTTTAGTCTGGCACTGCCAGCTACGTCATCAACAGCGGGTTTTATTTATTTAACCAGGCACGTGCGTAGAATTTGCTCGCTGCTGTTGTCAACGTTTAGTAACGGCTGTATTAATTGATTGAAATAACGAAATAATAAATATTATAGGTTGAACTACATTCATCCTCTGAAACGTGTTTAATATCGTGGATATGACCGACCAGTGTATGGCGGTGACAGTTAGCTTCTTAAACCCACATAAACACAGGATAGCTGATATCAGTTCATTTAGCTGATTGACAGTTACACATTCGTAATGGCCGTTGCCTCCTCTCTGCTGTGTTCATCAGGTCGTCTCGTTACACCGTTTCGGTTACGACTTTGGGAGCTTGCTGGTTACAAACGGATAGCATGGCTCTCCTTGTCAGTCCATCGTTGTTACACGTCGGTAAGGGTGTTCAGCTAGCTTTAAAGATGCTGTGTTTACTCACCTTAAGCTCGGTGTAAGATTACTGACTGTTAAGATATCTCGTCGAAAAGTCATTCATTATTTAAAAATGGTGTCTTTTCACTAGGCTGACAAAACTAGTCTTGTACGGAGCCACAGATAAGGACATGGGGCTGAAATAGAGCCTCTTGGGATGTGGCTTACTGAGCTAACAGAGGAATAAACCACAGGGAATAGACACATAAATGCTTATACAGTATTACTAAGGCTCGAACTTTTTGTTTACGTTGTATATTGTAAATTAGCCAGGCAAGACTCCAATCATTATTTCCAAACATTCAACTTAAGTCTTCTGAGTAAAAATTTAGAATGATTTGAAATCAGCAAATTGTGTGAATTTAAAGTATAGGATGGAAACAGTAATTGTGTCATGTGCAAAATAGCACCCTGTTAAGTCAATAATTGGCAGATATCACAGCTTGCAAACACCAGCAAGAGTCTTTCTATTGTTGAATTTTAACCCACACTTCCTTGCATATACCTTGATGTTATGAGATTGTTCTGAAGAAGCTTCGGCTTTTCATTCCTTTAAGTATTTCATGGTGAATTTTGCTGTATGCTTTTGATCAGTGTCCTGTTATAGAAGCCAGCCTCTTTACACTTTCATTTTCTTGACTAGATTTACTTCTTTTCACTTCAACCAACAATCAACATTATCAATCAATCAACCCAGGGGTTCCCAAACTTTTGCATACAACTTACATAATAATAACTCTGTCAATCCTTAATAACCAAAGAAAATTTAGGATTTTTTAAACCATTGTGATGAATTTAGAGGTGGAAACAAGGCCATGGTTTCATATATAACTTACTCCCACTAAGTGCATTAAAATTTGGGAAATGAGCAGTGTCACAATAGATTACAAAAAAATCAATCAATCAAACTTTATTTGTATAGCACTTTTCATACAGGTTAGTGCAATTCAAAGTCCTTCACAAATGACCAATAAGGTAAAAAAGAAAATGACAAGCTGACAATGGCTTACAATGATAGATTTTAGAAAGAAAAAAATACACACTAGTTCACTGAGTGTTTGCAAGCTATAGTTCTCTTATTTCAGTGTCTTGCTCCATCCTCTACCACAGGAAACAAGAATCTTGATTGGAACAGCTATGGCCCTTACAATTTGAGCTTATAGTTACAGTCTTATAAAAGTCTTTCCATAATTAATAAAGCAGTTGTATTTCAGGACACTTCAAATTCATCATCTGATCAGTCCAGCTCTGGACTTGAGAGGTACAAGGACTTGCAGAAGTATTTCTACAGGAGATTGAAGGCAACATACCGCAGGTTCTCCAACATACCTGATTACTCAGTGGTAAGTCCTGCTTTAGGTTAGAACTAATTCATAGAGTTAAGCATCAACATTCATCCTAATTGAGTCAGAAACTAAAGGTATTTTACAATTCACTATAATTTCTCTTGTCACAGGTCTGTGGTCATCATCATGTGTACTTCATAGAAAGTGATGGCATCTACAGAATGGACAAGAGAGAGAGTAAGCAAGAAGCATGAATGTAGCTTGCCAACTAATGTTAACTACTTCATATCTTTTTTCCAATATAACCCTAATCTCATGTCTGCATCTAAAACTTAAGTGACATTCCCACTTTTGTGAACGACTCAGTTTCCTCTCCCCGTTTGTAGGAGATCTGGAGCCAGAGCAGGTGCTAAATCTAGGACAAGTCTCTGGAGGAGAGGAGGAGTCAGGACTTATGAATGGAGAGAAGAAGAAGCAGAGGTTTCAGTGGAGTGTCCAGAGAATACGTTTGTCCCCACAGGAAAAGCATCTTGCTGCCACACTAAAAACTAGTCACAGAGAAGCACCGAGGTGAATCAAACAGAACACAATTAAACATACAAAACACACTTTATTTGATAGCAGTGTTTTTTCTTGACAAAGTTACTGAATTAAAGAATAGATGATTGTGCTGTGGCAATGCAGGTGTGTGGTTGTGAGACTTGAAAGAAGAATTTCCCCTCATTTGGACCCCCCACACATTATACTCACACTGGACAAAGTCTTCACCTTTGGTATGTTTTAAATGTATATATAAAAAAAATTATTTCAGTAGCAATAGCAGTAAATCACCGGCTAAAATGAAAGGATATTTTTTGTGTCTGCATGGGTAAAGAGTGGGCCACAGATGAGACGCTGTTTTACACGACTCTTGAGGGTCTGCGTTGCAGCAGAGTGTTTCGTCTGGACCTGACCTGCAGTGGGAGCAGGATAACCTCTGTGTATGAGGAAACGCAGCCTGAGTAAGTGCAAGTAATTTGACATCTAAGCTGTCTCTCCTCCCACACCATCTCTAATTGAAACGCCACATTTCCCCAGTGTGTTTGTGGAGGTCGCCCTCTCCAGAGACCGACAGATACTGAGCATCAACTGCAACAGCAGGTCCAGTTCAGAGGTGATGCTAATTGATACAACAACAACCAATTTAGAGCCATTCCTGGTTCAGCCACGCCAGCTGAACCTCCTGTACCACATTGAGCACTGGAGGAGGAGGCTGATCATACTGGCTAATACAGGGCCAGGACAGGAATATCAGGTAGAGTGTGTACAACACATATATAAACACAAACAAACTGACGTGTTCTGTGTTTTAATCTTAAAATGTATTTTTTTGTTATTTCTCAAGTGAGGAGATTTATCCTTCTGTATGCTCACTAGGTGGTACAAGCCCCCCCCTCAGGGCCATCCATGGACTCCTGGGTGTCATTGTTAGCCCCTGGCCCTGGCACTGTTTTCAAAGACATGGATGTGGTTGCAGACCACTGCGTGCTGGCTGCAAGAACACTAGCCAATGAACTTGTCCTGATTGTGGTCCCACTGGCCCATCCCAAGAAAGCATACACTGTGCAGGTCAGTGTGTCAGAAAACTCTTTGAATTCTTCTTGTATTGTTTGCTGACTTCCTTGCTTGTTTGCATGCATGTTGCATGTTTTTATATATTATATTGTTTATATTGCGCTCTTATATGTCCATCTCTTATATTCCTACACTTGCTCCCAAGCTCCCCTCCTGGGCTTGTGCCATTGAAACCAAGAAAGCAGGCTTGGCAGACCAACGCAAAGTGTTAGAATTCCTGATCTCATCTCCAGTTCACCCACCGCTGCCCTTCTGTCTATACCCAGAGGATGGGCTCCTTTTATCAGGCACTGAAGATCGGTCGTCCCCAGAGAACCAGGGCAATTACACCACCATGCGCTTCGAAGCCTGCAGCCAAGTGAGAACTTGACATATAAGACACATGAACACACACTGACACAGTATCAGCAGAGAGGTAAACATTTTGAATCAAGACTCAATTGTCCACTGATACAGAAAGCAGCAGAACATCAGTGAACACTTAGGCAGGACCACACTACTTACCTCACCATTGCGTGACGGCTACTTCACTGAACTGCTGCAGTTTGCACGCAAGTGTGTCCACACCACCAGCATTGCTGCTGTGGCACTGCTACTGCCAGCTCTATCTTTCTACAATTAGTTTGTCTTTGGTAATAGTCACCAATAGTAAAATGTTTGATTTCATTTCATTATCGGAAAGTGAAAAGTTGTAACCAGAAATCAATCATACGATTTTTCAAATGTAGCTTAGTAATGAAGCTGCAGCCACATGGGTGCCAAAATGAAAACCAAGAGGGTTTGCAACTGTCATGCATAGGTGAGGCCCAGATCTCTCTGCCTCTCCTCTGTAGGATGGCACCCTGGTGCCAGTGACACTGTTTCATGCAGTACCTGTGGAGGGTTTGAGACAGGCGCCGCTGCTGGCCCATGTCTACGGAGCGTATGGCAGAGATCTCCACATGGAGTTCTCCCCAGAGAAAAGGCTGCTGCTGGAGCAGGGCTGGGCTCTGGCCTACTGCCACATCAGGTAACTTATCACCTCTCCAGCAGCCTAAAACTTACTTGATTAACTCAGCAGTTTATTTGCTCATTAGAGACATGCTTTATGTAAGTAATATTGATTGTATATTGATGTTGCTGCAGGAAATTGTTAGAAAATGTTTGCTAATCAAGTCTGGAATTCAAACTTTGTATTTTGTTATGTTGGTTACAGTGAATCTGTTCTTTACCTTTACACTTCCAGAGGTGGAGGAGAGCGGGGTCTGTCCTGGCAAAGACAGGGTCGTGAGGAGGGGAAGCAGAAAGGAGTGGAGGACCTTCAAGCCTGTCTCCACCACATCTTTTCCTCAGGAGTCTCCTCCCCTTCCCTCACCGCCCTCACAGCCTGCAGTGCTGGGGCTGTGCCAGTGGGAGCGCTGTGCAACAGACAGCCACACATGATGCGGGCTGTCACACTGCAAGTAAGATGTTAAATCACTGTAGATCTGTTTGTTGGTTTGCATGGTTTTTTTGGAGTGTATTACTTCTGTGAAGTGTTATTTTTATGTCCCAAGAACAAGAATATTAGGGACAGTGTCTTCCTCAAGGGAACTTAAACAGAGAGGATATTTGGGGTTAAAGGGTTAAATACAGGTTGTAAATAAATAGAAAAATACAGAAAGTCTCATTACTGGTCATTACACCACTGTGCCTCATGACATGAGATGACACACACCCCAAGCCATCTCTTTTCCTGTTTGCAGGCTCCTTTCCTGGATGTGTTGGGAACAATGGAGGATCCCAACCTGCCTCTAACTTTGGAGGATAGAGAAGAATGGGGGGACCCTGTAGAGAACCCAAAACACAGACTCAGCATCACCTCCTACTGTCCTCTTCACAACATTACTCCTCAGGTATGGAGGGGAAGATGTAGCTGTAGTTTTTTATGCATTGGTTTGAGAGAACTGTGTCATCCTTGTGTGTTACCATTCATACCCATGATTTCCTTTATTCACTTTGTTGTCTACTTTAAATGTCCACATCTTCATAGAATGTGGCATTTATTGTGGCTTGTGATTCTTCAGCTATCTTTACTGTGATGAAGATTTCGCTCTCTGAAATTCAGTTGGATTTTGGTTACCATGTAGTTTTACTCTCATTAAATTTGCCCTGCAAATTGGCCTGTAATGGTAGATAACATACAGTTAATTCGGACTATGTTGAAAACCCATTTTAAATTCCCATGGCCCACATTTTGGTCCAGAGCCAGAATATGAATAGCACTGGGTCAATTAATGGTTCTCAGGCGTTCTCTGAAATCTGCCCAGCATATGTATGACAGAAAAATATAGCTGAGGCCTTTGAAATGTTGATTTAGGGGACACTGAGGATCATTAATAACTAATAACTTTTGCTAAGTAGAGTAATAAAAACTAGGTTATCTAACTTTTGTGTGTGTTTGTGTGCACTTGTGCTTGTGTGCGAAAGCACTACCCATCCATGCTGCTAACAGCTTACAGAAGTGATGCCAGGGCCCCTTTGGCAGGTGTCCTCAAATACACAGAACAGCTGAAGAAAGCCATTCATACACACTTCACCATGAATCCAAAGTCAGGTACGTGCACACTTACACTCTCACACATATTATCACAACAGCTTAATCCCTTGTTGATCATGTAGATTCACATGTGTGCACCCATGCATGTTATTGTCCAAATATGTGTTTGAGTACAACTTTCCGTGGAGGGTGTGTTTGGCTGTGGGTACATTCCAGCGTAGATTTTCCACTTGTTCCACATTCTTTTAGATGTAATTTCTGCATCATCAGAGGTTTTAATAGTTCAGGGTCAACTCCCAATAGTAGTGTCAGTGTGCATGTCTTGAGAGGCAGCAGTAACAGATGTATAGTCGTCCGTCTGGGGAAAGTGCTATCACAATTTTAAGTTCATGACCAAAGTATAGCATAGGTCACCTTGTAGTACAGCATGTGTGTCTGAGTGAGTGTCAGCTAATTGCTCTCATTTCCCTGTAGACAGGCTCTTTCTCCCTCTCACTCATAATCTGCCTTCACCACATTGGTGGTACTCCTCTTTACACCCCTCTCTCTCGCACTGCCTCTACTCTTCTTGTTTCAAATGCACACATTATCTCTCTCTTTCACCCTCTCTCACTTTTCTGTTGTTCATACACACATTCACCAGGCAGCTTAAGTGTGTGTGTCTGTGTGTCTGTGTGTGTGTGTGTGTGTGTATATGTCTCCCTAATCTGTCTCTCTCTGTTCTCCGGAGTCTTTGATAAAGTGCTGATGGCATAGACACAGGCAGGCGGGTGGGCAGGCCCATTAGCATGGTAAAGAGATAGTGTATCAGAGCAAGAGATTAGACACCACAGACTGGGAGCTGTCAAGGTCAAGACCGCACTTGTGAAACAGCCAGTACCACAGAGACAGTGAGGGGGATAATACGGAGGAGGTAGAGAGGAGGGAGGGCAATATCAGATGGGAGCAAGAATGAATGAAAGGAGAATAAAGACAGTCAGAAGAGAGAGAGAGAGATAAGATTTGGGGCAACTGGACAGAGAGAGAAGGGGAGCAGAGAAAGTGGGCATACAAGAAGAAGACCAATGTCTGAGACAACATTTTAAACATTAGAGATCCACTTCTTCCCCAATCTGCCTTTGACCTCTGTCTCTGTCTTCTTCTGTCTTTTCGAATATAAACCAGCACCAAACATAGTTCTGAATATCCAACCTGGAGCAAATCACCTTGGACCAGAAGACTTCGAGGTGATGCTGGAGGAGGTAATGCACTTTTGAAGGGATATGCAACTCTGTAAAAGTTGAGCTTTTTTTTACATTTGTGCTTCCAAACATACCTACAAATTACACAACTAGCTCTATTTTCAGTTTTTCTTAAGTAAATTTGCTCATCTGCTGTTAAATCCACGGAAAATGCATATCCATGCTCTTCAGCGTGTGGGAAGTACCATGTTATAAGTTAAGCATTTTAAATTTAGCTTTAACTCTTTCCTCACATTGAAAATACAAACATTAGTTGAGAAATTTGACCTCTGTCCTTTCTCCCCAACACAGGAAGCCCTCAACCTAGCATTTCTATACTCAGAGCTGGGCCTGGACCCTCCTCGGTCTCAACGCAAGAGGAAGAGATAGCAAGGCTGTCAAGACGCAGTCGAACAACAATAACCCAACATCTACCATTACAGCCATGACAACTACGTTGACACAATGGTCCCAGTGAAAGAGAAGACAACATCAGCATTGAATGTATCTGCAATGAGCCTCTTTATTAGATGGCATACTGTAAACACCTTACAGAGGATACACCAAAGAAGAATCTTGATTATATAATTGCTACTGTGAAACTGTAATAACTGAATACCATCGTTCATTCATACTAACATTTATAAAGTATGTCGATGGCTCCCAAATAGCAGGCCTTCTCAGAGACATAGCACTGTTTGGGGTGGTTGGGATTAAACCGAGTGTGGGTAGAATACTGAATCACCAAACCCTCTCCTGCTTCTGTCAGGATATGAGACTTTTTTATCACCTTGCCATCGTTGGCTTGGTTTGTGCTCATCAGCACTTCCAATTGGTCTGGTAACTCACTAATGGAGGAGAGATCTGTGATGGCAGATTCTTTGCCAAAGTTGAGCACCATGAGGAAAGCTCGGTTAAGCCCGTCAAGCTCTCTGAGGTAAGAGAAGACACTGGCATCAGAGTGGATGTAGCAGAACCACCCACGGTGAAGGGGGAGCTCTGACTGACGCAATGTGTTCAGGAAACGGTACTGAGCCAGAACAGAACCTTCATCTTTCTTCTGGACCTAGGAGAGAAAGAGTGGCAAGAGGATACGTGATGTAAAATAAGACAAACACAAACAAGCTCTGGCCAGATGTTCCTCCTGAGTTGAACAGTACTAAAATAGTTCTGTACCTCCACATTGACACTTTTGTAATCAGGGTGTACAGGTAACCAGGTGATGTTGGTTTTGTTGTTGAAGCCTGCATTG
Organism: Seriola dumerili; assembly: GCF_002260705.1. Taxonomy (NCBI): domain Eukaryota; kingdom Metazoa; phylum Chordata; class Actinopteri; order Carangiformes; family Carangidae; genus Seriola; species Seriola dumerili. The sequence goes on along the minus strand of NW_019174733.1, from coordinate 6,374,369 downwards.
ATGTCATCATTCCACTGCATTGGAGATCGCTGAGGGTCCCGACTGGCGCTCTGTAGTGAAAGGACAAGAATCATTTGGCCATTCAGCTTCAATGAATATGCATTGACACATTTTAATGTATGTACATTCAGTTGCCAGTTTATTGGGTACATCAAGATAAAACTGATGCAGCCTAAAATAAAAGAAACTGACAATAAATGCTACCTTCATGAAAGTATTCATGTCATTATTTTATTGTCTACACACATTTTGTACTGTTTTTCTCATTTTTTATGCACCCACTGCACTTGGCAGAGATGTTACAGTGTTTAAGGTTTATTTAAATGTTTGTTTTCAGTGTGTGCACAGTACTGACTGCATTGTATTTGCCAGCAGGATCCTGTATCTGACTGTCTGTGACATTAATGTTCTCCATGCCGATCTCCTCGCCATAGTAGGTGGTGGGCGTGCCTGGAAGGGTCAGCAGCAGCATGTTGATGACACGCATATAGCTCTGACCAGCACTGGAGGCAATGCGAGGCTTGTCATGGTTTCCAACCTGATAGCGGTGGTAAGAGAAACACAAGAGACAGTGGAGAGGTGAGTGAGACAAGAGGAAAGAAGAAGGCAGGGTGAAACGGATGGGTTGTGGGTTGGGGAATCAGTCCTGATTTTAAAGGAGCCCAGGAACAAATACATAAATGAGACTGTGGTGACTCACCACCCAGTTGGGCCATTGCCCCTTGGGCATGTTGGCCATCCAGAGGTGGACCAGATGTTGAACCCACAAGCCGCTGGTGTTTTGAGGAAGGTCCAGCAGGTAAAAGTTAAAAGGGAAGTCACTTTCTTTAACCTGCGGGGTGCCATAGTACATCATGGTCTTGTCCACCTCATGGTAATCATATGACTCCGTCACCATGAACCTGGAGTGCAGCAACAACTTATGTTGTGTATGATAACATGCAGACTGATCCTCAGCAAAGTTTGGCAGCTGATCCTTGTGAATTACACATGACATCTTCATCATGTGTAGTGGCGAAGTAAGTAGATTAGAATATTACCAGTCTCAATTATTATTAACATTACTCTGTGTAACAGTTGACATACCTGTATCTGCCAGGCTCACGGCTGTAGATATCCATCTCTGCCCTCCAGTCCCTCAGCAGGTCGTGCAACCCCAGCTGACTGGTGGTGTAGTCATGGTGAAGGTCCCACTCTGAAGTTACAGACTCCTGGAGGGGAAGGAATATGAAGAAATATGAGGTAATGTGGCTATTTTGGGATTTCTGGCCTGCTGGATGGCTAGCTTAAGACTTAAAGTCAGATTTTACATTTAGCTAACACAGGGGAGTAATGGTTCATTTATAGTAAAGATTCCTCCCTGAGATCATCAGCTCCGGTGCATTAGCAGAGCTCAACAGTATTTTCCCCCTGCCGACTGGGAGTTAGGAGAGCTTGGGTGTAAATGTATTCTTTGTCAGGCCAAATTACCGGGCGCAGTGACAGGCCAGGTAGTTGGAAAATAAGTGGAAACCAGATACAGAGCGTAGAGGCCATGTGATAAATATTTTTGGGGCTCAGTAATCCAGGAGTACTGTTATGCGAAAGGAATGTTAAAAAATGTTTTGTGCTAATTTTATTGATGCATTGTTGGTTGTAATAGTCTTAATAAAAAGGACAAGAAGACAGAATACAGTAAAAAGAGGCAGAAAATAATTATTACAATGTTATATCTATGGGGAAATTTGACATATGACCACAAAGACAAGTGCCAAGCACTTGGTTGATAATTTTGAGGGAACCAGCTCAGGACCTTGAAAGCTCTACTTACAGTGACCGACTGATACTAAAAATACCCAATATGTGTGTCTGTTTGTGTGGGCAAAACACAGGGACAGCACACTAACTCCGCTCAGAAAGGACCAGGCCATGAATCTATTCATGGACATTATTACTGAGGCAGCAGTGTTAACCACTGAGCTGATGTGCTGTCACATGAACAAACAATTCAGCCAACTGCCAGTAAAGTTGGTCTGGATTTAAAGCTACAATTGGCAGTAAACCACTAAAGCAATAATGATAACAGGGATAGTGGCTCAGTTAGGATTGGCTGAATAATATTCAAGGCTGTGGTAAAATTCTCAATATCCCAATAAAAACATACCTGTGACTCTTGTAAATGCATGAAAACCTCTGTGTAGTGCCTAACAATGACTTGTTTTGTTGTAACATCACTATAAAGCACAGCTTTGTGTGGCTTATTGCTTAAAAATTAGTAGTCGGTCAATTTGGGTGCTGCAGCAGTGAGTGTGCCTCAGTCAACAGTAAGTAGACGGTCTCAGTATTATAGTGTTATTCTGCAGTGGTAAGTAAATCCCAGTGACTTGCTAATCCACCAAAATATGCCTCTTTTCTACTAATCTTTCCTCTGTGAGAAATAACTTCAGTCTCCATGGAACAAAAAGTCTTTCTTAGTGAGCTTAACTCTGCGTGAATCATGAACTCTTTGAATTCCAAAAACAGTATTTTCACCAGAAGAGCACTGGATGACCTGACATTTAAACCAGAGATAAATGATGCATGATACATCATGTACAGTACAGACTCTCCCACTCAGCTGTTGATTATGTTTGTTCTACTAGCTACACTAGAAAGTACTGCTTCACTGGAGCTGCTTCTGCCCACAATGCTGCTTTTATCCCTCAGATTGTTAAAATTTGGACTCTGACATGTAACATGTTATATAATTCAATAAAGTAAAATCATAATAATTATATAACTGAGTGTTAGAGCAGAGATTGTTAACTAAACTGAACTTTGATACCCTGGGCTCGGGGAAAGAAGAGCTGCCAGGTGATGTGAGCAGTAGAAGTTATTGTCTGTGTAGTTTGCACTCTAAAAGAAATGTAGAAATACCTCACCGACTGAACAGACCTTCTGAATATTGTTTACCTTTATATTATTGAAAATCAAACATTCTCAACAAAGCAAATGAGGGGTAATGGTACACTTATGTACTGAAATGAAATTGGAGCCGTTTTATGTTCGGTAGCGGAGTGTTACACTTGGGAAGTTACACCTGGGATCCATTGGAGATTGATCCACCTCAACTGGCAGATCAGACGAACCGTACCATGTTTGGTGGTCATGTGGAGTCGATGCGAGGACAAAGGGCTGCTAGAACTAAGCCGGCAGACATTAGTGCCTGTCCCAACCAGTGCCCATTAGAACTGAAGAGGCAACACTCACTGGTGGTTTGTTTGGGTCCACCTGTGGTTCATCCCTCAAGTGTGCAGCCTCCAGGATGTGCTTCACTGCATCCATCCGAAACCCATCCACTCCTTTCCCCAGCCAGAAATGAATAATATCCTGAAATAAAATAATAAATATAAAGTCATTAAAATCAGTGTGTCTACAATATGACTCTGAGAATGTGGACTAGACTCTTCAGTGCTAAAGTGTTGTTTGATTGTTGTAAAATTGATGTATTTCCACTCATTTCAACAAGCCTCTCATTCAGCTACAACAAAGGACTATTGAGTATCAACATGCACAATATACACACAAGTAGAGTTTGCCATTCCTTCTGTTGTACTTTGTGCTGTGTGTAGCATCGGTTAAAAACACACAAGGGTTAACAGGCCTAAGTTAATGTGTAATCAGTTATAGCCATCACACATCACAGCTGTGGCACAGTGGAGAGGACAAAACAGATGAGGACAACAGTCACATAGATTTCAGTATGACATACAACACGTGAGTCAGCGAAAAACAAATGCTTTCAGAGATGAGTCAGTAGCAGAGGTAACGTATGTGAAGCATGTGAGAAAGAGCAGTGTGTGGTCATGTAATCTCACAATCATCTCTTGGCGGACGTGTGGGTTTCTGAAGTTCAGGTCTGGTTGCTCCTTGAGGAACTGGTGCAGGTAGCATTGTCCTCTAACTTCATCATAGGTCCATGAAGAGTTCCCAAACACACTCACCTGAGAGAAAGCAGAAGGGAAACGGAGGATTAGGAAGTGTAGTTATTAAGAAACTGCACATCTGAGGACTGGATTATTGAGTAGAACGTTTTTCAGCGTCTCTCCAGACTAATTATCCTTTTGTTAATTCCAATACTATCACACCTAGACAGTGCAAATGCATCAGCAGAGGTTGAATGAAAATTCACCCAAAGACCAAAGTGAAGAAAAAGAGCTCATCAGCAAATACCAACCCAATTATTAGGTCTTGGTGCAGTTTCATTGCAGTCTGCCCAGACGTAGTAATCCTTGTAGTGAGGATCTCTCATCCGGCTCAAGTTAAACCAGCGATGTCTGTCACTGGTATGATTGGGAATGAAATCCATGATCAGCTTCAAACCTGGTGGAAACAAAGATCAGTATTAGTCAAAGACATTCACTCTGCTAAACCCTTCTCCCATCACCCACCACCAAATATTTGCTGAAAGTACACACCTTTGTTGTGCATCTCAACCAGGAGCTCTTCAAAGTCGTGCATGGTTCCAAAGAGGGGGTCGATGGCCTGGAAATCTTCCACATCATAGCCAAAGTCCTTCATGGGAGAGCGGTAGAAAGGACTGATCCAAACTGACTTGATGTTCAGGTACTGGAAGTGATCCAACTGCTCCTGAATTCCTGCCAGTGCAGAGACACCACAGTGATGAATACTGGATAATGAAATACAGTCCCAATGATAACTTCAAAGACAAGAGAAAAATCTGTTTATACTCAACATTAGAGTTAACATGTATTTGAGTCATATGGTGATATAAATCCTACTAGAAGAAACAATGAGGAAAATGGATCTGAAAGTAAAAATCAGAGAGCTTTCCTTAAATAATAAAAAAGGAATTATGTAACATCATGCTATAAAATAGCACTATCATACCACTCAAATCAGAGTGTTAAACACACACTTTGCATAGTATTATTTCTACAAATCAATAGAAGTGGGAAACAAAGAACTTCTGAATTTAATATGTAATGAATTATCTTTCATAATGGGCCCATCTGGGGAGCCCTTTGGTGCTGGGCTGAACTAGGACCCTGAAGTGGAGAGGGGCCCTGTTGCATGTTGTCATAAAACATCTGGTATATTTTGTGTTAATAATCTGAATCTGCAAAGTAACTAGTAACTAAAGCCTTAAAGTATATGTAGTGGAGTAAAAGTAGAATATTTCCCTCCAAAGTGGAGTACAAGTATAAAGTTAAAATGGAATTTCTCTGGGAGAGTAAAAGTATCTCAAAATTGTACTTTAGTACAAAACGTCAGTAAATGCATTTACTCAGTATCAGTATTTTTTTTTTTTCTTGTTCTCCAACCTGAGCAGGTCTACTCAGCCACATAACAGGAAATACTATTATGTGCAGGATACTGGCAATAATATCAACAAAACAAATAGCAAATATATATGGTGGTTTAATGAAAAGGCTGTTTGACCTCCATTGTGTTCTGTATCAGATCACGCAGCATCTCACCTTTGAGGTCTCCGACCCCATCACCGTCCGAGTCCCTGAAGGACCGCGGGTAGATCTGATACACCGGGGAGATCTGCCACCAGCTCAGGCACCGCGGCGACAGCGCGATCACCGTGATGGTGAGCGCCACCAGCGCCAGGGTGCAGGCCACCGTCAGCCAGAACAGGATCTCTCGGGGCACTCGGTACCGGGCCTGAGAGGAGTACAGCAGCAACACCTCCTTCGGCATCCCGGCGTAAGGTTTGATCTGCGTGTATTCCTCGGCCGCGTCCGAGACCAGTGTCACCGCCGCGGAGTCCTGCTTCTCCGCGGGGTTGGCATTGATGCTTTCGGCCGCTGAACCGACACCTTCCACATCCTGAAACCCCAGGTTTCCGGTGCACTCCCCCAGCTCCAAAATACCGGTGCGCTTTGTGAAACTCATCTGATTTAGATTTTAGAGAAACTTGAAATCAAACCGTGTTTAGCTCTTCTTCACAAACACCGAGAGACTCAAAGAAGCAGCATCAGGTAATCCAACTGCTTTGAGAAGGTCATAGTACACACACACACACACTCTCTTTATCTCTCTCTCTCACACACACAAAAAGAGATACAGGGAAGGGGAGAGAGAGAGAGAGAGAGAGAGAGAGCAGTGCCACCTGAGGAATGTGGGAAAGTGGAGAGTTGGATGGGAAAGGTTAGAGATTAACATTTCTTGTTGCAGTGTGGTGGGAGAAGTATTCGTGCCCTTTACTTTACTTACACTTCTGTGCCACTTTCTGATTCATAAAGGGTTTCTTTAACAAATAATGGCTTTTTTCAAATGGTTGATACATAATTTAGGCTACTAAATTAACTTAGACATAGTTTGACAAGCTGTTGATCTGCATGCAAAACTTCAAATAATACAAATGTAGAGAGAATAAAGTAAATGAGAAATGTTGATGTAAGAGCTGCTTTTTTTATAGCATGGCTGTGCGTTTGTATTCAGTAATAATGTAGTTGTAAATATTAAACCATTAATAAAAGGTTTCACACTTTGTAATACATCACCAGGTTTGCAGTTATACATGTCAGTGTGACATTATTTTAGGTTTCTTAGTTTTATAGTGAACCATTAGCAAAACTTAGTCAACTGCAATTATAAACTTCCATCATGTCTGCAGTTGTAAATGTTACTGCAGTTTTGCTGTTTACAGAAGATAAGTGGTCAAACCGTCCACTGCAGGGGTCTCCCTGATGACAAGTAAAACTCTGGAGGAGAATCTTCCACAACCTGGCAACACAACTGCTGTTGTTGCTATTGGCTTATGATTGATCTATAAAGCATTAGTCGTTTTACCACCAGTATCTAAAGTAAAAGTACTCATAGCAGAATGGAGCCTTTTACAGTGTTACACTGTAATGTATTTACTCCAGTAAAAAAAACTGTAGTGAGCTGCAGTACATGACTAAATGAGACACAGTGAGCGCTGTGACTCTGTATCTACTCCATGTGCTTCACACTGTTGGGTCCAGAATGTAAAAAAAAAAAAAAAAAGACCACTACACAGTTTGATTTTCAATAAAAAAATAAAAAAAACTGTCTGGAATAAGCTAAAAGAACTACAGCAATGATGCAGGCACCTCCTGGTAAACGTCACACTGTGGCGTCACTGTGGTGGAGACTTCCTGCTGAGTATGATCCATTAAACAAAGAATTATCAAATCTAAATATACTAGTCTGAAGTGTTAAAATCAATCAATGTTGAAATCATTCATATCACAGTTCAGGGTCAGATACTGTACATAACTTCACAAAATCACACAGCTGTGACTTCAGAGGACAGCTGGGTTGTGCCCAGACTGATTGTTTTCCATTTCACTTCACAAAACCTTTTTTTAAATTCAAAAGCTTTCCTTTCCTTTCCTTAGTTACATTGTGACTTATTCTTGTATAAAAGGCTATGGGACAATGTACTTTTGAACATTTTGCACAGAGCACAGAGCACAAACTGACTCAAGATACAAATTTCCAATTGCGTTGTACTGAACAGTAAATGCTTACAAAAAGACACAAGCTGGCACTGACAAAAGCAAACTGTTTAAACTTAAATCCATCTTTTATTGATGTTTATATTCATGGTCTGTAACATCACAATAGCATACTGGGAAGTTAGTACAGGAAGAAGCGATGGTCAATGCCCTGGATGTCTCATAAACCTCACCTTCTTTTAGCCTTCTCAAGGGTGGAGGTGAGTGGTTCATACATCACTCTCAATTGCACACCAGCTTATCGTTACCTCATTCTGTCTAGAAAATACAGCATGTTTATAGGAGCCAGAAAGCACTGGAATAAATAAAAACAAGTTTGGAATTCATCATAGCCATCATACATCTGTCAGTTCTAACAGTATGTATATGAGGAGTGACCAGAGACAACAGAAAGAGGTGGCAGAGTACTAGGGTTCATCTGCATCCTACAAAAAGCTCACAAGAGGAATGTCATGTCTGTCTTGTGCCGTTTTGCCATTTTGTAGCCGTTTCCAAATCCTCGCCTCCCTACTGGCGTCCTCACAGTCACATTGACCCCGCCGGCCCCAAAATTAACAGACAGGTTCAGGAGACAATATGCTTTGTAAAACTCTCTTTGCTTAACATATCCTCAAATCAAAGCAACAAGCCAGGTTCAAATCATTCAGGCATCACCAAACCTGCAAAGTCTCCTTCAAAAAAAAAAGTAAAAAGTCCTTCCATGTGAGTCTTGATCGTTTTTCTGGATGTGGAATATAATATCAAGTTTTTTTTTGTTTTTTTTTTTTTGTTGTTGTAGTAGTTTGTTTTTTTCCCAAAAAAGGAAGCCAAGAGAGCTTGTTCTGCCATTAAATGACTGATGAGGAGAGAATGTGATGCTGCAGTGCTGCTCGTATTCAGTCCATGCAGTGGAATCAGTGTGAGTAATGAAGAATTACATTCAGAAAAATAAATGTTTCTCCCTCCTTCCCTCCCTTAACTCCTCTCCTAGCCCAGTGTCTGATATAGCTTAAACATAAACCTTAAACTGAGGGTTGTGTTCAGTGTGGTAAAATCTTATACAATGTTAAAGTCTGGAAATATGAGTTGTGAAATATAAGAGTCCACAATGGGAATGATTTCATTTCAGGAAGAATATCAAATCAGTAAAAAACATTTTTTTTTTTCCCTTTTTCTCTTTTTTTTCTTTTTTTTTTTTTAATGATCGGTTGGATTTCAGTCTAATTAAAAGAAAAATATCCTGCCATCTATTTTTTCTCTGGGTTGTACTTTTACCATCACCTTTCCTCTCTAACATTGCGTTCCACCACACTGAACATGCCCACGTTATCCCCACCCGCCCAGTACATCTCCCACTCACACACAAAATACACTCCTCCCTCAATCACAAAACATGCACAACTATAGAGATCCCACCCCTCCCACTCCCTCCACCACAAACAAAGAAGAAGAAAAAAAAAAAAAAAACAATCATCCCATTAAAACAACGCAACTGCAAAAGAACTACACATTCAAGTACCTATTGTCATATGGCACCAAGAGCAAGTGTACCACAAGAACATTAACCAGCCACCAAACTTTTTTAGGCCTATTCTCTTTCAATACTGCCACTCAAGAAAGCACAATGAATTTACCATTGAATGATTGAGAAAAAAAAACAAAAGTGTATATTACAGTTGTGTATATATTTTAAATGCATCTACAGAAAAGAGTACACAGTCAAAGTATGTGTATCCACTTTTGTCTATGCACACATTTGTTTCAAAAAGACAGGAAGAGGTTTTTTCTGACAAATATTTGCCTCTGAGGTTTCATCATTTTTTAGTGCTCGGGTAGACAGAAATGAGACGGACTCCTGGTCAATCCAAGAGTCAAACTAGCGCTTTCCCAGCAACCGCCCTGTGCCTTTGAGGCAAAGTCTATGAAGGTAACTGTGGACAAATTAAGGACAGCAACTTAAGGTCTGGGGGCCTATTCTCCTCTGTCCTGCAGTCACCCTCCTTTGCTTCATACAGTGAAGCACCAAAAACCTACTTCTCTCTCCCATTCTGCTGTACAAGATGTATTTCCTGCTCCCCTTGTTATTTCCTAATTCATCTGCAATAGGAGCCACAGCCACAGTACTCTGAAAAGCCATATATACCAAAAAACATTTAAAAAAAGAAAAAAAAAAAAGACGACAAATGATGGAATTTTTTCAATCAAAACAAAAAGGGCATCATTTTTTTGTTTGTTTTTTTTTTTTTCCTTACACAGGATATTTGAGAAACAGAAAAAGGCAAGTTGTAGCACAAGCAGGTTTGTGTGTCTACATGTGTTGAGAGAGAGAGGGAAGAAGAACGTGAGGCTGGAATCCCTTTATCCCAAACCCTGTCTTTGGAACGCTGCTGTGTGGGAACACTGTGTGTGCAACTTGGAATTTTTATGTTTTAGTTTGTTTGTTTGTTTGTTTAAAGACACACACACACACACACACACACACTCACACTCATGCACACACACTCATTAGGCCACAACGAATACCATGGCTGGGAATTAAGATGAAACAAACAAATCAAAATATATATCTATGTATATATATATTTATATATGAATTTAATATATATAATTTCTATCTTTCTATCTCCTAAACAGCAGGCTCAAAAGCTTATGTTTCTGGCCATGTCTGCCAATGCAAATGACAGCTGAGTCTCTTCTGTCATATGAAGAAACAGAGAAAGCGAAAAGAGAGAGAGACAGGCGAAAAGTGAGAAAACTGTTTGATAAAATCCTTTAAGAGACGAGAGGAAAGAAAGTGGGCAGGGATGTGCAAGAAGAGTCGTCACACTTGAGTTTAAACTGCTTTGTAATTCCTATCTGCAGCCAGGCACACCAGCCCATGTCCAGTTTTAGTCTGGACACAGTATGGAGGAGCCAAATTCTTTGCCAGACAGACCCGGTTCTCTCATGAGCGTTCCCCTTGTGTTCAGGTGTGCAGCCTCAGGCAGTGGAGCTCTCTGGTGGTGAATCTGAGGCTTTCATCCAAAGGTCTTTGGAAAGCGAGGACTTGGGAGTTCCATGAGGCTTCCTCCAGCGAGCCAGGTGCACGGGCAGGTTTAGTGTTGGGCCCTATTCGAGCACTAGTAATGCTCAGAAACCCAAGCTTGCCTGAACTGGACAGCGTAGCTTAAGGTGTGTGGAAATCACAGGCTTGTGTGGTCGATTGGCTACCAGTCAGGTGTAAGTAAAGTTCACACTTCAAAGAAATAATGCCAAAAAAATGCAGCCAACAAAGCACTAAAGTCCAATCAGTGTCTTGCAAACATCCGTGAGTGGCTGGTTTGGTCATGGCTGGCTGTTATGAGGTCCTCCTTCTCTCTCAGTTCTGAGCAAGGCACCATGGAACCCCAAAGTGTTCAGAGCAGGGCTGCTCCTGTGTCTCCGTCAATCCACAACAAAAACAACCACTACAAAGAAAGCAAGAAAACGAGGGGCAAGAGAAACTGTGCTTGTTTGCCTCTCCTATGTTGTATATACTGTATATGCAGTTCTCATTTCAGACCATTGATGCAGTTGTTCTCCCCTCCCCCCCATTTTGTTCTATAAAAAGAACCAACAAAATTTGTTTTGCAGTCCTCCATGTTGGGTGTGTTGTGTGTTTCTAAAACCAGGATTTCTGTTTTAATTGATCTCTCAGTGTGAGGAAAAAAATTTTTAAAAAATCCCAGAGGAAATTAAAAGGTGACTATGGATGTGATCTTGTGTGGAAAAGTGGTCCTGTTTTTTTTGGATCAGGCAGTTGTGCTGGACAGCTACCAGTGGTACTCCAAATCAGCTCCGCTCTGTAAGAGGAAAGCCACCAAGAGAAAGGGAAGAGACAATGAGAAGAGAAACAATGAAGAGGAAAGTAGAACATGGCAGGAAAGAGAGAGATGGAGGAAAAAGAGAATATATGGAAAACAAGAGAACAGAGGGAGAGCAGGGTGACAGAAAGGGGAGAAAAAAGTAGGCACACTGTTATCAAATATAGAAACACAATCTTTAGAGTAACATTCAATGATTTTGCTCCCCAACCAGCACTTCAAGGCGAGGTTTTCCTATAATCAACACAAGAAAATAACAAAATAAAGTTAAAAAAAAACAAAAAAACAGTTATAGCAGAGTAATCCTGGACACACTTTCAACCCCAGTGTATAGGTCCTTTCTGCAAAAATATGCCAACACAACAATTCCAAGGCCTTTGGTCTTATTGCAGGGAGTGACATAGAAACAGAGTCTGTTATATGCTTGCGTGCAGTTGAGGAAAGACTGAGTGAGACAGCGATGCATGCGTGTAGGGCCAGTGCATGCGTGTTTGTGTGCATGTGAGGTGAGAGAGGGGCTGACAGGACCAGAAACAACGACCATTCATCCTCATCGAACCTGGACAGTCATGTCTGCACACAGACGTCCATACACACACACGCCTTAAGCTCTAAATGGAGCTCAACATGCTAGAGAGTAGATCAGAGCAGGGAGTAGACACTGATGAAGGAGTGACAGGGGAATATGCGCAACAGGTCGCTACTTACATGCCTGTAAGAATGTGTGCCAGTGTGTGTAGGTGTGGTTGTATGTGTGTAGATGAGGGGTTGGAAGAAGGGAGGAGGGGTGTAACAGTTATATATGTGATATATAATCACTTACCAAATGAAACAGGAGGGCTGCGTTAATCAGAGGGTGAACACACAGTTAGACAAATCGATACATCCCTTATAAATGTGTATGTGTTCAGGTGCGTATTTTACCACACACCATTTGCTAAGTATAATTTGATTATTATTTTAGTTTGTTTATTTTTCCTCCCCACTTTAGGAGAGGGCAAAGCTTTGTTTTTGTAAGTTAAAGGTGCCATCAGTAATTATGTTCTAACGTTTCTGCACATAATATATTATACTATGTTGTTTTGCTAAATATGTTGCCCTGTCAGTTTACACAGGAGTAAAATAAATACTGCTGATGAAACTTTAAATGTGAGTTGTTTTTACTGCTAGTTGTAGTAGTGTAGCAACACCTCATCTGAGTCAGTTTGCACTCAGTGTAGACATGAATACTTGCCGGTGTAAAATTCAGTACATCTATCTATTGTTATTTAACACTGTTTTGACATGCTGCCTTGTTTTTTTCTTTTTTCTCTGATGCACCATAGCAGTAATAAAACAGGCGAGAATCTTAACATTTGTCATTGAAAACTAGTGGGGGGGGGGGTTATGGAGGAGCCCATCCCATATTTTACTAGTAGCACCTTTAATTTAAGAAAAACAATTTGCTGTTAACTGCTATATAATTATGTAACTTATGGTCCTCACCGGTTTAAAACTAACTTAAAATGATGAAAGTTAAATCTATTTAAAAGCCACTATGAGCAAAATTTGGAAATGTATGATGTTAGCACCCCCAGGGTGACACTGTGGCATACAGCAATGCACATCCTGTTATCTTGCCCCCTTCCCACGGGGATTAGACTAGCATCACAGACAGCACCTTATTTTCTACAAACAAAAACTTCATCACAAGAATCTGAAGGATGATATGGTCACATAGTGGCTTTAAGCAGAGAAGATAATATCCTTTTCATTTGGGTGTCGATATGTGCCTGTGCGCATAAGACAAATCATCACAGTAACTCTACGCCCTTACAGACAAGCCAAGACAAAACTGAGGTGAACGTCACCTCACCTCCAACACAAGCTACCGAACAAGAGACCGACCACACACACACACACACACATGCTGGACGTTATATAGTTGTGAGGACACTCTTTCACAGAATGCACTCCCTAGCCCCTCATACTAACATTAACCATTACAAATAAATACCTAACCCTAACCTAAGACTAATTCTAACCTGAACACAGACAGACACACAAGAGCACACCAGACATAACAGCAAATAAACAACTGCAGCTTTATAATGACACTGCAACGCTAATAATTCTTAAGAATATCACAGTGGCATCTCAGTGTGCCATTCTGTTAGTCACATCTGATCCATTAGAAGAGGAAAAAAAAAAAAAAATCCCATTCACACTCTCGTATATCCACTGCAACAACAGAAACAGGACCACGTGTCATTGGCTCCTTGTTTTATGCCATCATGTCAGAGAGTACATGTTTCTGTAAAAGTGGCCAGCAGTTGTCGACAACAAACATGGTTGCATGCGACAAAGTTAAACAACTAACTGCACTAGCGAAAGAACAGAAGCCATGTATTTGGGTCTCTAGAACATACTGAGCGTAGGGACAGACAGCAAAGAAGAGGATAATGTTGCAGCAATGGTTTAAAAATTGATTTTGGTACTCTGCTTCAAATTGGCAAAATGCTGACTACAGCCACCGTCCTCAATGAGGGTGCAAGCTACAAACCTTCCAGAGCCACTTTTCAAGCCTACACAATGTAAGTGTTTGAAATTTTTTCATTAGAGTAGTCCTTTCTGCAATCCATAGGCTTTTGTGTTGTGTGGTATTTGGCATAACCTACTGTCATTTTCTCTGGTTCAGATTTAGTTTAGTTTTTATCTACAGGTTGCGTGCATGGGTGTGTGTGAGTGTGCGTGTGGTCCAAGTCTGTACCTTGTATTCCCAATATTTCTAACAACACAAAGCTGAAAGATGCAAAGCTACATCTGACGTCCAGCAGGAAAAATATGCTTGTAATTTTATAAACCATGGAGTCAACCTCACAAAGGGGAACACTGTTCTAGTACCAGTGGCATATACTTGTTTGGGATTGTACTGCATATTACTTTGGTGTCTTATAAATGCAGACTGCTCCAGACAGTGTTAGCTTCAGAATCCTTTGAGGTAACTTTGTGTTAGGACAGAGAAAACAGAGAAGGAGAAGCAGAGACATAAACTAATAAAAGGATTCCTTGATGCACAGGGAGAGCCCCACTTGGAGATATATCAGCATGTAAATTTGAAGAGAATGCTTTCACCTGTGCAAACTGGATTTGGTAGAAGAGCAAAAATTCTCAGTTCTTTTGACAGAGCTGTGTTGCCATGCATGTATAACCCATCATGAGGGCTGGCAAGAAGGTGTGCATCATGCAGCGTTTAACATAATGGGAGGGTGTGATTTCTCACAGCCATCTCTGAAGTCAATTTTAATACTTCATCTGCTATAGTTTTGAGTGTGAAAATAAATACAATACACACAAATTCACCAGTCTGGTCCACCAGACGGGATGAATCAAGATAAGAGTAAGAACTTTTCAGACACCGCTGAAATTCAAATGTGAAGGATAAACTTAACAAAAAAAGACAGCTGATATCTCAAATGAGTTCTGTGGCCGCAAGACTTCAGCATAAGGTTTGTGTGTGAGTTGTATCATTCATCCATCACAGTATGTGTGACACTCACCCCATCTTCCTCCCTGTATGGGTTCAGACGGTTGTATACTGCTTCAATAACACTGCGTCTGCAGGAAGAATACAGATACAGAAATGTGATTAGGTCTCTTGAGCTGTTGAAGTCAAACTATCGATCAAAATAACAACAGAGGGCGTATTGTGAAAAACAAGGCACAGTGAGGTGTAGTTGTGAAAAAATGCAAATAAAGGCAGAGTATACACACACCAGATAACTGGATTTTTTTACATTATCAGTTTAACATTGTCTCTGGTCTGGACCGTTGATCGCTTTTTGAAGCTTCTGGTCAGCAGAGACATGCATGGTTTGCCAAGGTTTTACATTCTCCTTGCACTTTCATAGTTCTATTCCAGATGGACATGACTCCTGAGATGAAATAACACAGAACATATCTTTGAGGGCAGTGGTCCTTACTTGCTGGCAAGGCCTCCCCCTGGTGGCAGAGGGGGCATGCCGCTGTCAGTGGACAGGTTCCGCATCACTGTTACCAGGTCCGGAAACCCCTCCTCCCCCGGCCGAGACAACATCTCTAAAACAACACCAGAGAAATTGTTACACAAGTCAGTGTTAACAGCACTGCTGGTAGCCAAGAACAGCTGGGGAAAGATAGGAGAGGGTGAGGAGAACAGAGGAGAGAGACCAAAAATCTGACAAATGAAGGAGAAAGGAAGTGGAGATGGAAAGCATACAAGTGAATCTGTGGACATGAGAGCCTATCTCAGACAGAGAGGGGGAGGGAAATGGTGACAGAGAGAGGCCTGCAACT
Organism: Seriola dumerili; assembly: GCF_002260705.1. Classification (NCBI taxonomy): domain Eukaryota; kingdom Metazoa; phylum Chordata; class Actinopteri; order Carangiformes; family Carangidae; genus Seriola; species Seriola dumerili. Next base: position 6,358,759 of record NW_019174733.1, on the reverse strand, counting down.
GAGATGAGAGTGGCATGAGGCCAGGTCAATGTTCAGCCAGAGCATTCCTCTCCCTCTTTCTCTTCTTCTCTCTCTCTGTTCCCCCTTTCTTTCTATCTCCCAGTATTAGACAGTACCTGAAGCCAAACATCTACTCGGCTTTACCCAAACAAAACTTTTGCTTAACTGCATTTTATCCTGCAATGTCAAAAGATTTTAATCCACTTTGGAGTGCTGATCAATCCATTCACCAAACATTAATTTACCGTATTCTACACATTATCTACCTCTTTGTTTTACCATATACATTACACAGTCTTACAGTGGATATTACAAACTATCCCCCATATACTAGACCCAGGTTTTTCTATTCTGTGGATCAAGACAATAGTGGCACCTTTTTTACCTAGTTTCAGAGTTTAAGAATACATTTGTTATTTGGCCAAAATCTGAAATCAGCCATGGTGTTAGGCAGACTAACAGTAGCAAGGGAAGGGAGCTGACATAACCAACAAAGACTAGAAAAGCTGCACTGTGTTTATCAGAAGGTCTCGTGCATCCTAAGGAAAAGAAATGGGATGTATCGAGAAAGAAAAGGACAGAAAGACAGGAGGAGAGCAGGGAATCCATCCAAACAAGACAGGGAATGTTTGAGCGAGAGAAGGGAGAGAAAGCTGTGTTTAGGGAGGGAAAGGGAGGAGAGGAGCAAACAGGGAATAAAGAGGCGAGATGCTTGCTGAAATGGAAAAGGAGGTCATGATGGTGTCATTCTTCTGCTGTGAGCCGGAGCTAACTTGGCTGGAGGTTAGACAATAGAGAGTGGCAGGGTCAGTCAGTGGAGAAAACACAGACAGATATGATACACTGTTTTCTGCTAGAGAAAGATCCTGTGTCTCCAAGAAAAACCTTTGCAGGGCGAAAGATAAAGACCTGTTTTTCCCCAAGTGCACCTTTTTTAATATTAATTGGGTTTATGGGTAATTTATTGAGATTATAAATAAGAAGGTAAACTCATAGCTGTTAGAAAAGCAAGCACCACATGACACTAACTCATGTGTTCCGCTCATTGTCAATTTTAATTTTTTTCATGACTAAAACAGTCATTTTGAGCCACTCAAAGGATCTGACTGTTTGACACCGTTTTCAGGAGAAACTAAATGAAGATTATGAAATTAAGCAACTAAAATTCATGATATTCAAGAACCTCATTTCACCTCGTTTGCTAATAAGTAAACGTTGTTTTGTTTTTTTTAATCCTTTCTCACCTTCCACTCGAGACTCCAGGTATTTGTTGAGCTCAGCGTCTTTCCTCACAGCTTCCTCTGATACTTTGGGAGCGCTGGGCAAACACACTAACACAACACTCATGTTATCCCGACTCCCCTAAGATGGACGGGAAGAGAGAGGAACGAAGAAAGATCAGGTAAGAGAGGGAGTTACTGTGTAGTGCTTAAAGAAACAGTGATGATTTCCTAAGCACAAGCATGTACTGCGACTCGCAACTGCAAGGCTGAGGCAGTGCTGATTACGGACAGCTAAATGTCAACATCAGGACATAAATATGCTAATCTAGATACAGTGCTGACGGAGAACTTCATGTATATTGAACATTTCTTCATCATACACTTCCCTTTGGAGCAGGGAATTCAAGTGGTCTTCTTGGTGGCACAATAATTCTAAAAAGTAATTTGTGGTAAACCGGTTTCTTGGAGGACTTGATTCTGCCAGATTCCACACATTTTAATCTCTATAAACCATTACCAAACAGAAGCTATCACAGCAAAAAACAAAAACAAAAGTCATGCAGAAAAAAATAAAAAAAATAAAAATGTGTACCCACCTTGTGCAGGCAGGTATCCACCACTTCATTGCAGACTCTTTCCAGGTCATCAGACACCTCAAGCCTAGATTTCACAAATTCGCACAGCTCCTCATTGGACATGACATCCCAGATGCCATCACACGCCAGAATCACAAACTGATCCTGTTCCGGGGCCCGAACCATCTCAAACACTTCTGGTTCAGGGCTAACCAGCTGCTCTGTGGGGCCCTTCCCATCCACACACTTGTAATCATAGTCCCCCAAGGCTCTTGATACGGCCAGTGACCCATTTACCCTCTGAATCATCACTGAGCCACCAGCATTCTGGATGCGCTCTCTCTCGCGTGGGTTGCAAGGCTTGTGGTCATGTGTGGCGAAGCACACGTGTGAATTGCGGTACAGAACAGCTCGAGAATCACCACAGTTAATGAAGAAGAAATGATCGGGTGACAGGAGGATTCCCACTGCTGTGGAACCACTACGGTCCATGCCATTTCGAAGGTCAGAGAAGCTGCGCATGTGCTCGTCAATCCTCAGGAAGCCTGTCCGGATCCCGGCTTTCACAGACTCTACTGTTGGAGGTACTGGTGCTGGAGGGTCACTGGTGGAACCATCTGAACCAGCCTGCAAGCCTTGTGTCCCCCTGGCCCCTAAGCTAGCACTGATTATGTGTTCCAGAAGATGCTTAGAGCAATAGGTGGCAACCCGCGAGCCAGCATGACCATCGTACACAGCAAAAAACGACCAGTCAGTCATACCAGGCGCAGGAAGTCCCAACACAGCTGTATGAGCATCTTCCATCTCCACCCGCCAGCCCTGCATGGAGCTCAGGCCGTAGCGCAGGCCATTGCCCTCACCATGCAAGTTGTGCTTCTCTGTCTTGGGTTTGTCCAGGAAAGCACCCATGGCTCTGCTCGAGTCCCACTGCTACCTGTGGGAAAGAAAAAAGAAGACAGACAGGAAAATGAAATGAAATTAAACAGTTCATTCACTGCAGACTTATACTGTACTGACACATTAACAGAATTGTGACTTTGACAAAAATACAAACTACGCCCTCATCTTTCCATTTTAAAAAGATGTTTAAAGCAAAAACAATCCAGGTAAATGTTTTAGCTCCATATGCATAATTCAAGCCAAAGGTTTGAAAGAATAAGTCCAAACGGACTTGGTTTTAAAACTGCACTCCACAGCTCTGGTGTGGGAACGTTTTGGTTTTAAGCCGAATGAGGGATGAGAGCCAGTGTTTCGCATACATAAGCTCTATTTTTTTGGCCTGCCCAGTTAGATAAAATCACTCAGTTTCAATCTAACGCCTTATTTCACACACTTTTCAAACTAACTCATTTTTGGATACACTCCTGTCTGAGTTGTGTGCACAGCAGTAACTGAGTGGAGACTAGAGGCTTCTCTGTGCACAGCTGCCTGGCCTGCACAGTTGCACTCTCTGCACGAGTCTCTGCATGCACATTGGTCATACAAAGCACCAACCAAAAACCACAAGTAAATTCTCAACCTGTGGGAAACAGGCCCATTAATGCAAACAAGTCAGTATGTCATATATATATAGGTTTCATTTTCAGGTTGTTGAATGAGACTGGTAACATAAATCAGGCTTCCATTCGAAATTGTGGTGGGGTTAGGGTTAGATTACAGATCTCAACTGAATCTCTGAGGGTCTGAAAATCTGAACCTTTCAAATATCCCACAGATTTGTAAGGAGTTGAACTTGGACTGCTGGAGTTAGGCATGTGTGTGTTTCTTTTACTGTTTACTTAATAGGCCTAAAGGAATAATTCAACCAAACAGAGATCATTGCTCATCATATCCAGAAATAACACAGCAGCTTTGGTTTATGCTTAAAGAGACTGAGGAGCAAGCTTAAAAGCTTGTTTGGCCAGCCAGAACTTTCTACTAGGAGCATTAACAAACTCCACGGAGTGGTCGAGAGAATGTGTTATCTGTCCATAACTGCACCTACATTAGCTAAATGAACAGCAGCATCAGGCTGCTTGACAGCAGAGAGAAATTCTGTATCCAGCCTATGTTATTTGGTTACGTAATGTAAGAACATCATCTTATACAGTTTTATTGATTGTCTAACTACTTAATGGCCTCTTAGCCTTGGAAATTGCCTTGTTAACTTGTACCTTTTTTCTGAAAATATCAATAACTACTACTTACAGATAAGTTGTAGGCATACTCAAGGTTCCAGTCTCTTAATGTACATGTGGTTAAAGCTAAATGTTATATCTATATACAGTATATATGCTATATCTTTTTTAAACATAACAACTGCCCGGTTTCCCATCTCATATTTCTGTTAGTCCATGATTCAAGGTCAAAAGTAAAAAGGTAAAAAAAATGAAACAAAAAATTACAACCTAGTAAATGATGAGAGGGAGTCAGTTACTTGAGGTGAAAAAAGTCACCCCTACCGACATAGGAAATGTTGAGGCTGCCCTTTTTAGACATCTGTCTCATATTTGACAGAACAGATAAACTTCAATCTTAACTAATACCACTGTCTACGTTGCCCACGTGACAGCTTGCACTTCACTCACATTTCACATGTATAATTGCAACTGTAAAGGTCTTCAGACATTTGCGTGCAAGTACATTATCCTGTACTGGGCTGTGAGCACTGTAAAATCCCTTGTAAAGAGAACAGCAGCGCTGTGGGTTAACGGATCCAGTGTAAGAGGTTTGAGGCTCTTCCTGTTGTGCTGCTGATGTGCTGCTTTAGCTACACAGCTGGTGTAGACAAAGCATACAAGTCAAGTCCCAAATACATGACCTGACATTTGATAATGCTTTCAAATAAATTAACTTAGACTTGAGAGAAGCTGAAGTGAAAGGACATGAACTTTATTGAAATTACCTAGGGAGTATACATTTTAACTTTTCCTGTTATTACATGTACATAACAAAGCTTTTTCCTCCAGTCATGTTTGTAGTTGACACATTATTAGTTTCCATTAGTGTGTGATGCACACAAAGCAAGCCTGTGACAGGAGACTAACCAAAACAGTTGTCCACGAGAACCAGATGTCTAGGACTGCAGGGCAGTAATTGATACACAATACAGTATCTAGCTTAATCATATCAAAAGACCGCACATGCTATTTATTTTGAGTACATTTACTCTTAGAGACACCTGTAGCATTACCCACAACAGAGATGGTTTTGGCAACTGGTTGTGTGTGTGTGCGCGTCTGTTTAAAGGTTTTCGTCAACTTGATAGTGTCACAACTGTGCAAGATGCAGTCATGAAACTTTACAGCTCTGTAGTTCAGATAAAAAAAAAAGGTTAGGAAATTTGAGTGATCTGACCCATAACTACTGACTACTCGTCAGAACATTAACATGTTGATGGGCATCACAGCTGGTGTGATCCTATCACAAGACGGTCTTTAGTTGAACATAATGAGGCTAATACAAACTCTTTGTAAAATGGCAAAAATTTATCTGGAGGTTGCTTCAGACCAATTCAGCAGAGCATATCAAATATGAATACTTTCCCCAAAGATTTAAAAAATGTCAGTCACTAGATAACTATCGTATCATCACTTGGAAAACTGCCTGTGCAAAAATCCATTTTGTTCACTCTACTGTAGCAACAAAATCTCAAAGAAGATAATACAATAACAACAATAATAATAATAATCATCCCTATTCATTTTGATGAGATACAAAAGGATGTGCTTTATTTTGCACATCAGCAGACAAACACACACACACACACAGGCACACTTGTCGACTGATCACATATCAAAGGGTTGAGAAGCATCACTAGTCCAAACCACTTGAATTATTACCTTGACAACAAATACATTCACACACGCATTCAAATTATTGAGAGAATATCAAAGCCATGTACGCAATCACCAAACCAAATGATCTGCTCTTTCACCTGTGCAGCAATCACACACTGCACCGTTGCGCACTATTTTAAGGCTCATAATAAGTCATCAACAACACACAGCTACAATAAGCACCATACCCTGATGGTGTTGCATCAAAAAATAAATAACATACATAACTAAGCAGTGATGTAAGCTCTGAGAACTTTGGGGAGTGATATCACCCAGAGTCTGATGTCTCCATGGTTACACAGCTTGGAGTGGCAGCTGAGTGGTTGCCATGGCAACAGAAGCAGTAAGATACTGGTGGTTACAGCATGCGACAAGAGGGCTGCACAGCCATGCAGCTGTGTGTGTAGATGTGTTTGCGTACATTTGTGTGGCCATTTTTATGGTGTGCACATGGGGGTTGGATTAGGTTTCAACAAAAGGTGGCAAAACCAACCCCGCTCTGATTTACTCATTCACAAATCACAACTGTTTCTCTCACATCTTACACGGCACACATGGCAAGATGGAGTGAATGGTTGATGCTCTTTGAGAGCCAAAGTTGAAAGCTGGCAAACAGAGAGGCCCACAACACCCACAGGTCTGAGACTTCAGACAAGCAGGGCAGCTTTAACATGCTAACTCAATTTAACAGTCAGCTGCTGATGGGATACACGCAGAGCCAGATTAGCTTGTCAAACATGGACTACACACAACAGGAAACTACCACTCTCTCTGTCCTGACTTTTGTTTGGTGACATTGAGTGCAGAACATGTAATAGAAAAGCATACATATACATTTCACATCAGCATCATGACAGTACAGTTGTATTGTATTTGGTGGGGAAACAACACGTGACAGGTGTGTTTGAATGAATTAACAACAATCGGATCACAATGCAATGACTCAACATGATACCTTGTGAACAGGCTACTAGGAAATGCAGCATGGTGTTTATAGATGCTGCTCCTGAGTTAAAATTCTCAGCAATCTATTACTAATCTGTAGTAATCAGTCAGGGCCCAGTAGTCAAACTGGCTGGCTCATTTTGGAGTTTAGCAGCGAGTATGGCTGAATGTAACTTGTGCCCTTTATGAAAAACAGTGCTCTGTCTAAATCATCCACTATGCAATGTGTCTGTCTATAGTGTTGCATGAATGTCTAGTCAGAATTATTAAATCCAGTGAAGTGGACTCAAATTACCCCACAATGCAAGGCAATAAGTAGTACCAAATCAATGGTCACCAACTCAGGAGTTAACTGGATAAATGGAATGACTGGAGCAGTTTTTTTCTTATCTGACACACAATATTCTCCACTACAAAGAATTCCCTATATAGTTAGCAGTAGTGAATAAGTGAACAATTTAGTTAGTAAACTACTGAGTGATTCTATCAGTACTCAGTTGACAATGAAGGGAGCTTCATGCAGCTGAAAATTTTCCTCAGTGCTAAAAACAAATAATTGAATGATAAAAAAATCAGTGACTCCATTCAAAGTGATTCAGTTCCACTTTGCAGTTTACATCTTTAGTTAAAAAAGCCAATACTGAGAGTAGGGGGTAAATTTTAAAATGATCAGTTTCTACTAATGTGCTTATATTGCCATTTATGCAGAGGATCATGTTTCCATTGAGTAAATGTCCATTATCCACATCCATATTTGAAAGAGTAAAAAACTAAAAAGGTATCTGGAACAGCTGGTGTAATGCACTATCCTCAGTTATGATAAAGACTGTAGCTAAAATGGAATCAGTTTTACCCCTCAGTGAGGCTTTCTGACTTTTTTACAAATTAGAGGAGGTGGAACACACAGGCGGAGGATATCTCAGATCCCCCTCTTTGATGACTCATCATTGAAGCCGCATCAGAAGCAGTCAATTTCCCGGAACAAGTGCTCTTTGAACAGACAGCTTCAGCCATCTTCAGAGCAGTGGCGTCAGGGAAGCTAGGGCCGTCACTTGTCCAGACTGGAGTCCATCAGAATATAGCCAAAGAGGAGGTAAATGCGTCATGTTATACCGGACTGTGAGTGGGTTCCCAGCAACAAGAAGAGTATGTGTACTTGTATATACCTGCTTTCTCTATCTAGAAACCTGGCCTGCTTTCAATTTGACTCCCAGGCCTAAAAAGTTGAGAAACAGTGAGATGCAGTGGTGCGGAGGAAGGCATGGGGATGAAGAGCATGTCATTGTATGGGTTCATTTACCATGTACTCAATGGTTTATAAGTAATCTATTCCTATAAGTCATACTGTTTTAACATATGTTTTCATATTAACACAGAGGGATAAAATGTATTCAGATGGTTCAAAGAAACTGCTTTAATCTCAGCCACACTTAAGCAGTTAAAGCAGTCCAGATTCTTATATTCGGCTGAAATCACTGATAGAGTCACACTCAAAATGTACGTTTATCTTGATCACAAATGTCCTTATCTAAGTGGATAATAATAACCCTTTGGTAAGAAAGTTTGTGAGCATAACTTTAATGCAACAAAGAAAACATGATAAAAGGCTACAAAAAGATTTTGTAAATTACATTATCATGGATAATTATACTCCTGATTTCATGTACTGGTATCATTTAGATCACCAGTATAAACAGGGAAAGTTTATGCTGGCTAATTCTAAAAATGAAAACAGTGTTATCAAAAAGTTCATCTGAAAGTCCAGTCTTTTCTTGTTCAGACATATGCACAGTTAATCCATCTCTCCCTCTTGGCACTTGACAAACTTATTTATCAGTTATTTTGAGCTTGCCAGTTAACACCATATCTGAGCATACATCTGTGTGTGACGTGATTCAGTCAAGAGCCACAAGCCAAAAGTGTATAGATAAATGTCTTTGGACAGGCCGATATGCTCACAGCAGTCATTGGCTAAAACAGCATGGCTAGTGCAGGATTTCACATCAAGGTGCCAACACAAACATGCCACTGATGATGCTGCCATTTCTGGAACACACCGTCACACAAATACACTGCAAAACACACAGCCACGCGCGCACACACACACACACACACACACACACCAACAACAACCCAATAAAACTAACCACAACAAGCCAATAAAACAACTTAATTACCATACTGGTGTTTCACTGGATCCAAATACAAACCACGAAGAAGCTTAGTTATTAATTACATTAGACCTTGCTATGTACATTGACAGCAAATATTGGAATAATAATTTCAATTTACACCACAGGAACTGGCAAAAAGTAAATTGTTCTCCTGCCCCTGTATTCAATCCAGACACCAGAATAAACTAAAAAAAAACAGCTCCACATGTGAGTCGCACCTGTTGCAAATATTCATGTGGTATTTAGAAAATAGAGAGACAACTTACCAACAGTCAATCACGTTTCACTGTGGCATGCATTGATACGTGCCATTATTAGCAAATAAACCTATAATTCCTGACCATCATAAAATCAAAACAAGAACGTATTTAGACATAATGTGAAGGGTGCAAATCTGTTACATCACATGAATAGACTTATGAACATCATTCACCAAATGTTGCCATGCCATTCGCTCATTATGCCACTTAATTCTTTTAATTATAAAGTGACGAGTTAATTCTACTGATATATTAGAAAATTGTCAAGCAAAGTACGAGATTAACAACTAACAGTCACTTAACAAAATGGGACCCCGGTGTGTTAATAACTGCCGCAACATCAGCAGGGCCGTTGATATCATTATCAGCACCATCAACACCAAGATACGTACTAATATACTTTTATCGTTATGATCCATAATTCACGTTCAACTAGTTCGGAGTCGAATGAAAATAAGGCCACTTATGTTGGCAGCTAAGCAGCTAGCGAAGTTAACAGTTGTCAAAGTGTTATCTACACGTTAGCGGGTGACTAGCTTATGTTAATATATTTACTAGAAACTTTGCTGAATCCCAGTATCAGGCGTTACTTACTTTGTAGGATAGGAAGTATCTCTTTCAGTCCTTCTTCTTGTGGCTTCAGGATCAGGTATGTTTAAGTGTCCAGGCTTTTTGTGATAGGCTTAACTCCCGTTAATGTTAGCCACTTTCGTTCCTCGGCCCCTGCTCGTCAGCTAGCTTTGATTAAGCTAGCCAGCATTTCACACGGTCAGTTCTCCTTTCAGCATGTCTCTGCATCGGAACAAGGCTTTTATATACATGTTTGGCACTGCACACCCAGGGAGCACCAAATAAATAATAGTCACGTAGGCTGCCGGTTGAAAAGAAAAACACTCGTTTTGCACGCCTAGCTAATCTTGGCTAAAGCTAAATGTATGAGGCAGATGACGTTCTTTTTCAACATCCAGTTTGGGGGAGAGGCCATCCTTTCGCTCTGTTCTGTGATTGGACAGACGGTGATCCGAAGCCGAGACATGATTGGTCAAATAATCAGTCAGTCAGACTTCAATTCTGAGAGACTGTAAACAATAAAAATCAAGTTGTTTGAATGGTGTTTGTCTTTTATGTACACACATACCCATTAGTGTGTGAGTAGTATTTCACTGATGCTCAGAGTCGAGCTCGTCTTAAGTAATTGAGGTATAGTTATCTAGTTTAGTCCAGTGGCTCCCGCCCACAGGTGAGCAGCCTCCAAAAGGTCATCAAAGGGGTTATGAGATGATCAGATGCAAGTCATTTTTTGGGAATTTTCTATTATCTTGTGTTGTTGTTATGTTATGTTGTATTTTATGAACTTATTATATTTTTCTTAATGTAAAATCTTTGAAGTTCTTAATGTTAAAATTTGAATCTGAAAAGTAACTAGAGGCTAAAAGGGTTAGGGTTAGGGTTTCCCCCTGAAATTTAGTGGGATCCAAGTATAAAGTGGCATAAAATAGAACTTCTAAAGTACAGTACAAGTACCTTAAGTACAATACTTGAAACTGCATCCTATTTAGCTTCTGCCAGTTCATTGCCATTGTAACTCTTAGATGAAACAGATTACTCAGGGCAGACTATGAAACACTGGAGGGATATACTATTTTATCTATTTATATGACTACACATTTCTTCTGATGCTCAAATGGATCTTCATCTCTCCATCTTCATGGACATGATTCACTGTAATCATAAGTTCTACTCCTTGCTCAGGTGGTATTATGATGCCTAGTGTGCTCCTGTGTGGCTCACAGTCGAGCAAGTTTTCCCCACAAAATCATTATTCTTTATTTCTTGTTCAATAGAGAAACAGCAACGTTCTGCTGGTTGCAACTGAACATATCTTCTCTGCCTTATAACAGAGGAATTACTGGGGCAGAAAGGTATGTCAAGCTTTCACTGCAGTGGGATTACTTTGTTTGGATTTTGTGTTGCAATAAATTTTATATGTATTTTCAAGTCAAAAGACAACAAACCACTCATTTTAATGTCCTTCTTCTGTATATAATATGCTAAGCATGATATCATCATGTTGGTGCCTGTGTGTCTGTGCGTTTATAAATTGTTCAAAACATTTATACCATTAATAATGTATGCGATCATTTAGTGAGTATGTATGAGCGCTCAATATCAAAAATGTTAATTTAGTAAAGTTTATTTATATAGCACCTTTCACAGATACTCTATGAGTCACAAAGTGTTTTACAGAGCCATAAACAGTTCAAATCAGGATTGCATATGCTCATACAGTATCCAGTAAAATACATAAGAAGCAGACCTGATACGCACAGATTACCCAAAAGCCTGTTTAAACAGATAAGTTGTTAGCTGCTTTCTGAATGACTCCACAGAATCAGCAAACATTAGAGGTGCAGGTAGAGCATTCCACAACTTAGGTGCCATGGCCACAAAAGCTCAATCACATATCTTCAAAGGGGTGCATGGGACAGATAGTAAATTTAACTTACTTGAACGAAAGAGTGAGCTGATGAGTAAGGGTGGAGTAGATCAGTTAAATATTCAGGGGCTTGATGGTGGAGTGCTCTGCACGTAAGAATGAGAATTTTGAACTGAATTCTGTATGTAACAGGGAGTAAGTGAAGGGAAGTGAGTATGCGTGTAATATGAGACCATCTATTTGACCTATTAAGAAGTCTGGGGGTGGCATTCTGCATTGCTTACAGACGATCCAGGGTAGATTTACAAAGAAAGGAGAAAAGTGTATTACAGTAATCAATACTTGAAGAAATAAAAGCACGTATGAGCATTTCTAATTCTGAATTTGAAACTATAAATCTCATTTTACTGATGTTTCTTAGGTGGGAAAAACAAGATCTGGTCAACTTCTTAACACGGGTTGGTGAAATTATAACCCCTAAATGACATAGGTAAGAGTGGGAAGCTGAGGAAAGAAGCCCTATACTTTGCTTGATCATGAGAACAATCTTTTCTGGATCACTAATCAAAACCTCCGTCTTGTCAGTGTTGAGCTGTCAGGAGTTTTCAACCGTCCAATCCCTGATTGTTGTGTAACAGTCTAGGACCTTGGTTAACCTAAAAGCCGCACTAGGCTTGAATGAGAAATGGAATTGGAAGTCGTCTGCAAATAAAGAATGTGCAATATTGAATCTACTTACAGTCTCACCCAAGGGCAGCAAATATAGAAAGATAAATACGAGAATAACAGAGGACCCAGAACTGAACCCTGTGAGACCCCACAAGACAGCAGAGAGGAGGAAGTTTTACTTCTACTGGTTTAGGAAGTTTTTTTTCTATGCAAAAATTTTATTTATCACTTATTATCAGTATTCAGTGTTCACATCACATTGTTTATTATCATTATTATTATTGTAGTAGTAGTAGTACTCAAGCAATACACCATATCATATATTGTCAAGCAGTACATGACATGGTGTATTATACAACGCTGATAAATTTAAGTATAATTGATTAGGAAACATGAGGAGATGGGAATTTGATATGATACTAAAATTACGTTATGGGAATCATTGAAAAAGTGGTGATGTAAATTGTTGTTTTACATACTACAATATACAGTGTTATGAGAGTCCTTCTCCACTGCAGTATGTGTGCTTGATAGCTCCAGCAGTAAGACAGAGCCCAGCTGTGGCTTGCAGACCAGGACTAAATGAATGTTTTTCTAAAGAGGGGAAGTCTTGAGGGGCATATGACTTAATATCTGCAAGCCGTAAACTATGTTATATATACAGTATAGTATTATTTATTGCTTGCTTCTATTTGTACTATGTAGGCTTAACTGAGAAGTAACATTGCCCGGCCCTCGTTCCAGGACACATCCTGTAACTGCCTGTCTACTGAATGATTGCAGAGTGAAAAATTAACCACCCTCTTTCCCTCGGCTTAGTTATGGAATCCAAACCTACTAAAATAATATTATTCCTAGTTTTCCACATGTGGACCTCAGTGAATTCAGTATTCACTTCTTTTCAGAATGACACTCTAAGATGCAGATTTTCAGGTGAGCAACACTTATATGCATCGTCATTCATGTGCTCCATATAATGGCTTAATTTACTGATGATTTGAAAATTCCTGCATACGACACTTGTTTATTTGTCCCCTAGACATCATATAAATAAGTTAGACAGGCATATAGACAGGGTTTTTGTTGAAGGAAACTGTGTAAAATACTAAATAGAGGGTTTTTATTTATAATTTTTTTCAGACACATCAGCACAAGTTAGCAATATAAACATTGAGTTAAGTACTACTTATTTGTATATTATATGTGAAGGAGACACAAACAGCTAGCCTTGGCCTTCGCTGCTTTTTCTCTGCTTATATGAAATCACTCCATGTCTGATTCTCTCTGCAGAGTGCTGCAATCACGCCTTGCCTTGCCCTCCACTCTTCAAACACAAGAGCACTTGAAAAGCTGATTTCCTGCTCCTCAGAGGGAGCAGGTTTCTTTTGTCAACTGAGGAGCCAGGTCAAAACAATAATTGTTGGCAAATCGTGCCTGAAAATATACAACGCTAATTTGATTTACATGTCATTTTCATAAGTCTGCTCTCCAAGCCTCCTTAACAGCTCGCAGTGTTATGTTAGGGCTTTGTCGAATGTTTATTAGGGCAAATCAATTTCATTTCCCTGGTATAGTGTATTGAGTGTATGTGTTGTTTGTGTCTGTGAGAGGGAGAAGAAAAAGAAAATGTACACTTACACATACATATATTAACGCATGTTATGTGAGGGGGCAAGCTGCTCCCCCTGCTTAATGGGATTAGAGTCATTAACCAACTGTTTAATAAATGGGAGAGGACCTCTCTCTCCTGCTTTGTCTCCAACTCTCTCCTTTTGTCTCTCACTCTCTCTCTCTGCCTCACTCTCTACCATTTCTCTCTCTCCTTCTCTCTCTCTCTGTCTCTGATCCCTAATCAGTGAGACAGCCTAGAAGTGCCTTGGGGCTGAATACGAATGAGCACAGCTGCCCAATGCGGATTACTACCACACAGGCTTGTGCTCAATGTAAAAATTCACACACACACACACACACACACACACACACACATATATACAGAGAAAACAGTGCATGTAAACATAGTAGGCAATGTGTGGACATATGTCATTCACATGCATGCCCAACACTTGCTGACACATGTATTTTATGAGCATATGTCATAGTATGATTATATCTCTCACATGTACACACACACACACATGCACAGAAAGCCACGCACAAACTGTTCTGATCACACGCCTGTAACGTCCAGTAGCAGACATATGCTGAGACACACCCACCACTTTTAGTGTGTCACAGTAACATGTGTGTATATGGCCTGTATATTAATGTCAGGGGGGCATGTGCTGCAGCCATATGTTGCCAGACATCAGCATGTGACACTGTGGGACCAGATCTACTTTGAAAAAACAAATGAGATGATTGTCATCATGGTGAAAGTTGATAAACAGTACTGGACATGATAATGTACTACTGTAATAATCTCAGGTTGTGTATACTGTGCGTCTCTGCATTTTCATGTAATTCACAAATATTTTTATATTTATAATAATGAACTATTCCTCCTTTATTTTACTCTTGTGATAATGTTGGCCTTGTTGTCTCTCAGTCTATGATATATTTGAACTCAAACACTAGTTACACTACAATAGGAGCTGAAGTTGAGGATTTTAATCTTTGAGCCAGAAGCTGCAATATACAACCACTGTCATTATGCCTTGATCAAAGATATCTCAACAGTAGGTAAAGAAGGAACATCAATCTATTTCCCTTCCCAGATTTATCCTGATAGTCTAGAATTGAACCAATAAACTTGCAGCACCAGTCTGCCTCTGTAAACTTCAGGCTGCAGTGGCTTAAAGACCTACCAGGATACAGAATCCCATGCAGTGCAGTAAGGTTTAAGTGTAATTACAGTGCTGTTAAAATGCCCTGCTATAGAAAGGTTGGCTTGAGTTGGTAAATTAGAGCCTTGCCTGAGTGCGCCCACTATGCTGGGTCAGAGATGAATGGCTGTTGTGGCTCATCAGCAATATCACACCCCCATCTAGTGGGAGAGATGGGTACAGCTGCCAAACATATGGGATAGGTAAGGTAGAAACAAGAGAAAGGGACGGAGAGGAAGATGTTAATGGGGACAAAGACCAGTTATCTGGTTGTTAGAGAGCTGTCTGATACCAGATGTTTGCAACAATTATCTCCTCGAAAGATTTACTCTCCACTGGATTTTAAATCCTCTGGTGAATGGACATGTGTGTGTGCACAATAGGACACTCAAACTTTCAATTTCACTATGTCCAGTCATAGGTTCAAGTACTTCATTATAAACAAGTGGAAATGAATTAGAAAGACCCTGCAGGAGGGTATGTATGTCCACACACCACAGTGTCCCTGAACATATTTCTCTTGTTAAAGTGGAAAGCTGTTTGCACTAGTATTTAGTCATGACACTAAACTGGTCCTCTAATCTACTAAAACCCTCCCGGATATGAGTGTGATATATTTTACACATTATATACTTCAAGGTACTCTGTGCTTAGTTCAAATCCTTTATTTTCTCCCTCTGTACTAAAATGGCTTCCAGCTGGTTCATTTTGCCATTACAGTCATGATATACGCACATTTCGAAAAATATCTGTGGGGGTCTGACAACATCTTGGCCAGTGCACAGCACCAGTGGCAAGAATAACCTGAATAGCTATTGAAATGGCAATAAACTGATTGATTTACTGTGTGAGCTGTATGCCAAGGTGACCCAGGAAACTCATACATGCAATCTTTATTTTCTCTCTGTGATCTCTCAGTGATCTCTCTTTGACTGATATCGGGAGAATAGTTCAGCTGGAAGAAATCGTTTAACAAAGCAAGGACGATCTTCTCCCTGAGCAGGCAGAGCGAAGGCAACCACCTCTGCTCCTGCATTTACTTCATCCTCATCTTCATCATCTGTCTCAGCTCTTTCTCTGTCAGCATTTCAGCTCGGTGTCACGTGGACCTCAACCTAAGGGAACACACCAAGGTAGATTTGCTTTTGGCTGTTTAAGATGCTCTTCAAATTGAAGGTTCGAGGAAATAGAAAAGAGAAAAGAAAACAATGCATGGAGCAAGTAAGTGTATTGAGGCGGTGACATCAGACTGGAGGATGGAGCTCACAAAGAGAAACAATCTATTTTTTGTCATTGTATATAACGTGTGTCATCTCTACGCATTCACCTCACTGAAATGTTTTGTGTAAAGACTGTAGCAGATAATGTCTAATGTCCTTGCTCGAGCCGCACAAGAATTCTCCTCAACAATTTCAATAAATCAGAATTCAATATAAATGTCGTTTTGGAAATTGCTGTAACTTAACCTAATTCTGTTCCGTGAGATAACTGTTATTTCATCACAGAGCAACTTACAGATGACATTGAACATCTGCAAGCATCAAGTTTCTGATCCCAGAATCTTCTTATGCTTTGCAAAGAAATCTCACTATATTACCACGTTATATACATCATGATGTAACCATCTGGGATTTATGCTCAAATTTATGTTAATGCTCAGCAAGCTGCTAATCTAAGGTGGTTAAATGTATGTAAACCCTGAGGGGAACTGGAACTAACAGGTGCTTAGCTCACTCTGTTTGGCCTTGTGATGACTTTAGTAGAGAGCAGACTCTACGCAGATGTCTGTGCCAATCCGAGAGTGAGGCTCACTGTCAAACAGCACACTAATGGGCAGAGTAACAAACCAGCCAAATCAGAGATCGTTAACTAAAGGAGTCTGACCCACATATTTTGTGTGAGTGTGTGTGTGTGTGTGTGTGTGTGTGTGTGTGTGTCATAGCTTGCTCCACCACAGAATGGGTACAAGTCCATTATTGATGATGTCATTAAAATATGCACAAGGACAAAATGCAGTGGAGGGTTTTGAGTGCTAATGCTACATGAAAATGTGTGTGTGTGTGTGTGTGTGTGTGTGTGTGTGTGTGTGTGTGTGTGTGTGTGCAACAGTATAAAATACTCCATTACAAGAAAAAGTTCAATAAAATTACAAAATGTACTTAAACTATCAAAGTAAAAGTATTTATTAAAATGCTCCCTCTGAATGGCACACTGTTTTTATATTATGGGATGATCATTACTGATGCATTAGTGTGTACAATGTGTATAATTTTGCTGTTCCACTTTTAAGTGTCAGTGTTTAGTGTTAGTGGCGCTAATTTGACATATATTAATTTTCTTTTAAATACAAGCTTTAATGGATATGATTTTATGATAGTGAGCAACCTGTTTTTGTTTTATTATTCTTATATAAAAGCAACGTTACCAAAACTCCAAACTAGAGTCACTAGAACTAAGAACAGAGAAAAGAAAGAAAGAAAATAAAGGAGTTGGCAAGTCATTCTACAGTCAGCTAACAAAAGTAACCTCCTGACTGCCTCAACGTAATGAATATAATTATAATAACCATCATTATTATTAGAATTTAATCCTTGCTATCAACAGATTACATAAGGATTCTGATTTACATACTGTTTGGTTTAATTAATGACGATGCATCATATTTTCAGCTCATCCTGCTATAGTGGAGTAGACGTATAAAGTGGGATTTAATGGAAGATAGTCAAGTAAAGTACATGTAGTGTGTCATTGTCTCCCAGATGTGTTTGATGAGAGGATTACAGAGAAATTTATATATTTACAGTGTATATATATATACTTTGAATTATATTTGATGTGGTTGTTGGAATTTTACAGTATGATCTCCTATAACAATCATTTAGATCATAGTTGAAGTGAATATGTGCATGTAAGTAGGCTAACTATTAATCTTTATCTCAGTTTAAGTTTGCATTCAAGTATTTGTGTGTTGTGGTGTTGGCCTAGAGCAGTGTGATCTAACAGCAGCTGACAGGCAGGTTTGAGGCCTCTCTCTAGGGTCCTCAGTGTGTGTTTGTGTATGTGTGTGTCTGTG
>NW_019174733.1:6318263-6338263 GCF_002260705.1 Seriola dumerili | reverse complement strand
TCACGGTTGAGAGGGCCTGTGTCTCCTCCGACGATGACAGGCATGTTGTTGACATCAGCGTTGGGTTATTCATCTACTTGCTTGTTTGTTTGCGTCTCGCTGTCCTCTTCCATTCACTCAATCCTCTGCATTTGGCACGGTGACAATTTGTGGAATATAAAACTTGATAGGATTTGATTTTCTGGACGGCTGTGAGAAAAGCAAAGTCGACAACAGGCTCACACAAGGTGAAAATCACCCCTCTGAGGAGGAAAAACCTGAGTCTCTTGGCTGAGGAGGGAGATTTCAAAGATGCAAGTTTTGTCTTCACTTTTGTGTTGAAAACTGTGAAAGGAAAGCTTCCATAACACTCCAGGAAAGTATTCTCACCTGCCAGCAGAATTCACACCTGAAAAACTCTGTCAAAAGCTTCTTTCAGCACGACACACCTGAAAACACAGAACAGTTATTTTTCAACCTGAGACACTGTGAATGTGAGCCGCTGTACCGACATTACTTTATGTTTGAAACACACAAATATGCATTGGAGAGCTATCAGTTAGTCCATTTGGACATTAGAAGGTGTTTAAAGCATTGTAGATATCAGTGGTGCTTTTACTTTTACAAAGACTATTAACATGTACTAATACTACACACACAGACACACACATACACACACATACCCCTTGCTGTGTTTGAGGGCAGGCTCACCGTAGGCCTTTTCCCAAAGCAGAGGTGATGTGTCCTGGTCCACTAATGTCAACATCGCAGCCAGGGTCGGAGCGCTGTCAAACACACTAACACACAACCTTTTCCAGTTAACACTAACACAGTGAGAGTGTGTGATTATGTGCATGCCCAAAATGCCAAGTGCTCCCCTGTCCCCTCCCGATATTTGAAAGAGTTCCTCTATTGTGTTGCCTTGTCTTGCCTAAGGTAAACCTGCACGTGCAACATGCAAGTATCCTTTGTTCACTGTGTGTGATCTGTTCTTTTTCAATTATTTCTCCTGATATTCAGTTAACTGATCTTTTTTTATATAAATGGTCATTTTCAATAATCATTTGGCACAAATCTGGATAATAATGACATTGAACTATGCACTGTGTCCACTTCTTTCAATAAAATGTTGACAGCATCAGTGTGTGAGTTCATCAGAAATGATTTACTGGCTATGAAATATGAGATGGAAAACAGACAGCAACAAAAAGGCACGTGACGTCTTTGGTGTTAAAAACAAATTGCTGTCGTATTTTTTTTTTTTTTTGACAGTGGATTTCCAAGAAATCAGAATATGCACACAGCATTCAACAGTGACTGTGTGACTGTGTAGATAACACTCTTTTCTATGTATTATGCCAAAAGTCTGTTTTTCTTCTTATTAGTCTAACAAACTACTCCCTTTCTGATCCAGGTAAGACAAACACCCAGACAGCAACTGCATTTTCCTAAATTTGGTTTAGCATGGGTGTAGTCTGAATCACAATTTTGTTCCATGACTAGAACATGACATGTTGCAAATGGTGATGAAAAATAATTTAAATGCTGCAAATTTTTATTTTAAATATCATATGCTTATAAAAAGGCTTTTCAGTACATTGACATACTCATTTATTCCATGGTCTCTACAGAATATCTGCTTAACATCCTGCACTGTGCAATATATGGAACAGATGACTGAGAATAATAGATTTTGATAAACATATTATGCCACATATATGTGTCAAGCATGATCGGTCAATAGAAAAGAACACACACACACACACAAACAAACACACACACACACACACACACACACCCACACACACACACACACACACACACACACACACACACACACACACACACACACACACAAGCAGTTAATTAGGTAGAGCACGCATCAGAAATGGGAGATAGCATGCGGTGAAGGCATGTAGGTGTTGGAGCATGAAGGGTTTTCCCTGCTAATACAAATATAACGATGTGACTGTAACTATATCAGCCTCACTGTGTGAGCAAGTGTGTATGTGTGCGTGTGTATGTGCGTGCTGAGTGGTCATGGGAACAGTTGTTTTGTTGATCTGCCAGACAATTCTTCATGACTCACACCTCACAAAAGAGAGACCTAAAGATAGATAGAGGTAACAAGAGATAGATAGAGGTTGATAAACAAGAGGAGACAACAAAGAGTGTGTTTTTTTGACTGCGCTGAGAGGGAAGTGAAACCGACAGTGAGTTGGCCTATATTCATGTAGCTTTATATGTGAGGGGAAACAGAGAGACAGTCCTGTGTCCATCTAATTATTCATCCACACAGAGAGAGAGTGTGCAATATTGTTTGGTGTGTTTGTGTGTGTGTGTGTGTGTGTGTGTGTGTGTGTGTGTGTGTGTGTGTGTGTGTGTGTGTGTGTGTGTGTGTATGATGTGGATGCTTGTACTCCAGGGAAGACCTGAGTTACCTAAGGGTACTTGGAAAAAATGTAAAGTAGCTCAGCTAATTAGAAGAAATAGAATATAAACATGCAAAAGCTGTGAAGCTAGTTAGCAAGCTAACAGAGAAGTCTAGATTATTTAAAAGTAATGCATGGTTGAAAAGTAACAGTAACAGTGAAATGATTAGCTGAAAGTGATGGATACATGGTTGAAATAATTAGGTTAAAATAATACGTAAATGGTGGAAATAGCTAATGGATATAGTTAAAACAGTTTACCAGAAGCAATGGATAAATGGTTCAAATAGATAGCTAAATTAAGTGTTAAAAAGTCAAAATGGTTAAGTTAAAGTAATGGATGAGCACAGCTAGACACGATCTGAGAAAAAAATTAAAATTAAAATTAAAAGATAAATGGTTGAAACAGATAAAATCATGGACAAATAGTAGAAATATAGCTACAGGTTATGAATAATAGTTGCCATAAAGCTAAAAGTCATGAGTAAAAGGTTGAAAGGTCCAGCATCTGTGATGGCAAAGTAGTGGTACTGAAGTTCCACTGACAGGGGGTACGTTACACAAAAAACATCAGGGAACTGGTGATCTTGTGCGTGTGTGTGTGTGTGTGTGTGTGTGTGTGTGTGTGTGTGTGTGTGTGTGTGTGTGTGTGTGTGTACATCAGGTTCTAGATGAGACAATGTCACTTTCTTTTTTTCAAAGGTGACATACTTGATAACATTTGCACTCTCAGACTCTAAAAGTGGTATTAATCTCCATCAAATGTCCCACAAGACACACACCCACATCCATGGACACATTCACATAAATACATACACACACAACGTATCACAGCACAGTTGTCTCTGGCATTTCAGTGATTTAGAGCGTCATCCCTGGTTGCCACTAGCGTGAAGCTGTGATCTTCACATATATGACACCTCAGCTCAACAAGGTCCATGCAAACACCCACACACACACACACACACACACACACACACACTGAAGGGATGTCTCTGCTCTGTCTCTCCTGCCGTCACATTCTCACTTCCTGATTTAGACAGACAGAAACCAATCCTTTGGGACACAGACACACTTCTCTCTTTCGCTCCCTCGCTCCTTCCTCCATTCCTCCCCTTTTCTTGATCCGCTGTTCCCTCTCTTGGGGATGGAGGGAGGTGGAGCCGGAGGTTAGACAGATGGAGGCGGGTGATGCACCGATACACACTCAGTCTCAGGTTTGCTCCTGCGGGAATGGTGTGATGTAGAAGGAGAGAGAGAAAGGAGAGTAGAGGGAAAGAACATGGAAGTCTCACTGAGGCTTTTTCTCAAGTTATGAGAAGACAGAGATAGGTCTGGCTTGGTATAAACAAAAACTGAAAAACTCAATTTTTAAAGATATTAATGGTGTTAATTTAAATTGTTTCCTATACTGCATAAGCTTGTTCTAAGTCTTCATTGCAGCCATAGTGTATGTCTCAAATCTTTCAGGGGTCATATTTACTGTATAAAAAAATCCCCAAATTCGACCTGATGTATTTGGTATCTTCAGAAAATTTGGGCTCTTCTCAGAAATTTAAAATAATTTTAATGACCAACCACTGCTTGTTAAGAAGTTTGAATGTCATTGCTCCACAACTTTTCTTGTCACATCTGTGACTTCACTGAACAGACAGACATCTTGCACATCTTGCTCTATTATTATATCATATTATATCATATGCTGATTGCTTGTTTCTTATTTTCCCATATTTTATTCAATATTTATTTTTGAACAATTCATGTTCTTTATAATGTCCTTTTTCTTTTTTTTTAGAGTTTACTTTTGCTATCTGTTTTATTCTGTTTGTGAAGGTGCAAATGTATATACTGTATGTAATATGTGACTTTTTTGATGTTGTATTTATTTATAAATTATTTATTCAGCCAGAAGAGTCCCATTGAGATTTAAAAAAAAAAAAGGAAAAAAGATTCTTCCTGAAGAGTGTCCTGACCAAGTTGGTTATAATTACAGACAAGTAAAAATATGCTCCAAATCAGAACTGTGATTATAAATTCATGAATAAATAAGTTATGAATAAGATTTCATCATACACCCCAAGAACTGTCTAAAACCATAGAAATAAACGAGACCAATCCAAAAGATAAATTGTTATTGAGACACAAATTCACAGGGAGACTAAAGTCACCCTGACAGTGAGAAAGACAGAGAACGAGAGAAAAGTGAGATAACCATTAATCATTAGAAAAAGTCTAAAGTCTGGAGCTGCAAAATAACAGTACATGAAATCACTGAGGTAGAAAAATAATAGTACTTGAAATTACTGGTGTAAGCAACAGAGATACATTGGACCCTCTATTTCCTACCGAGGTCCGGAGAGACAAAAACAGAGAGAGAGTTGACTTCTAGAGTGCTGTGAGGTTTCTTTTTCCTTCTTCCTGCTTGTTTCTACTGTCACTGCTGTCAATAGCTGCTTTAGGTCACTGAGAGGGTACTGCTCCATCTACCTGTGTTTTAGCACATCACACGCTGCACTGCACCCAGCACACACACATATACACACTCAGAGGGAGAGTCTGCTGGTCGAAGCAGATCAAGAAGCAGCACAGGAAACAGGGATTTGTTTATATGGATTGAGTGACCTGGCAAAGGTTGTCAATTAAAGGAAGGAAGGGAGAGGAGGAAGAGGAGGAGGAGGAGGAGGAGGAGGATGAGAGGTCTATGAAGGCACAGCGAAGCCTTCCTGTGAAGAGGTGAAAATAATAGGTAAATAATGGATCCTGGAGGTGAATTATTGAAGGAGTACATTGATGCTTTCATGCTGGGGGAGCTGAGCTTACATTCCTGGGTTCATTCATAAAAAAAGGTAAATGGACGATGAAAGCCGAATGAGAGGGTGAGAGAGAAAGAGGATGTTGTTGCTATGTCAGGTTTCAGTTGAGAGTTTGCTGAAATACACCTTCCACCAGACCACAGTCACTTGCACTCACTGATTCACTCACAGACATTGATTCTTGAACCACATTCATGAGTATTCTTAGCATCTTAGCTTAATATTAATACTGTAATACTTACTCCAAGTCTAGCTGGAAACTGCTGTACTTCAGGAACCTTACACTTGATCTCCTTGCATGCTTCAAAAAATGTTGTCTCTGACTTGGCTCTCTGAGCTAGCTGACAAAGTGAGGAAATGCTCATAGCCCCCAGATCCCCGGGGGCCCAAAAAACCCCGGGCTTACTCCATATCATTTAAATGCTAGTATATCTTGTGATGGTCAGTATTGTTATTTTATTTGTCTATTTTATGTATTTATTTTATATGAATTTTAATTAATTGTGTTTCTGTTTTTGTAATTGACTGCTGATATTTTATCATTCTACTCATATTGATCTGTGATTACTCTCTTCATTTTTGATCTATTTCATTATAAGTGTGTCATATGTAATATTACCGCTGTGTTATTATGTGCTATGTGCTGATGCAGAACCAGCCAGGATGCTCCTCTCAAGATTCCTATAAAGATTTTTAATCAGTCAGGAGCATTTTTGTTGTTTAAATAAAGTTGTATACACATACGTCTTATTTCATCGTATTGTGTATATTAAGTGGGATTTTAGTCATTTTGTCTTGAGATATCTTCACAAGGTCAATATTAATTTCCTCGTATTGTTCAGGATGTCGAAAGAAAAACTTCAAATTTGGTTTGAATCGTGTAAAAGTCAGTCAGTCAAACTGAAACACTTGCTTCTGGCTGCACAAATAGAAACTGGGCAATAGACACGGACAGGACCCTCCCCTCCCCTCCCCCAACAAATACAGTCTCCCTTTTGGGTGCCCTATAATGCCAGATTCTTCTGAGCTGACAGGTGACAGAACAGTCTAAATCAACATAGGTCTACTCTCTTTTACTATGGACACACAAACTCACAGACTCATACACTCACACACACACACACACACACACACACACACACACACACACACACACACCCTGCTGCTGTACAGTAGACAGCACTAGACATGTCAGGGCTGGACATGCCCAAAAGGCAGAGCCTGTTCTCTGTCACCTATCAGCTGGTGGCAGACAGCAGGATTTGTGTGTGTGTGTGTGTGTGTGTGTGTGTGTGTGTGTGTGTGTGTGTGTGTGTGTGTGTGTGTGTGTGTGTGTATGTGTGCGTGCGTGCGCGTGCGTGCGTGCACGTGTGTCTGTGCCAAATGCCAAACCTGCGACCAGACTGATGTAAAGGGGACAAAAAGCTTTTGTAAGCCTTCATGAACCTGGATGAGATTCTGCATTACTACATATCATCACTCCAACAGACAGTAAGGTTGTGGATTCAGTGTTGGGGGTACTAACATGTCACAGGACATGCCAGGGAAGGGTAAAGGAGACACGAGGAGGCAGCAACCTACGCAGGACTGCTGGCATGGCAGCCAGGGGCGGGGCCAAGACAGCATGGCACACGCCAACCTCAGACCCCCCTCCTCCTCCCCCTTTCCCCACGGGCTTTGACAGGCGGCACGTGAACCCCTCGGCCCAGTGAGGGGTGGACAGCCATCTGACAACTCCCCACCTGCATGACCTTTACCATGCTTGACCCCCTGCAGGAGACAATCACCTCATAGCAAACAGCCCCATGGGAGATGTAGACACACAGCACCGTCAGAAAGACACACAAATAGACTGACAAGCATAATGCACACACAGACTGACAGAAAGTTAGATGGAGGGACAGTTAGTTAGTGTTTGTGATGAGTCATTCAAATCTAGCTGGCTTCTTTCCAAAAACAAGGGGACTCTAGCTTCAATAACATGACAACTTTTCATCAGAACAACAGTTTGTTCAGTCATTTAGTTGCCAGGGAAGTTTACGGATAAGCTGAGGTTTGGAATCGACCATCTTTATTTGGAGTAAACAAACCATTCAACTGTGTGGGCAGTACCACTGGCAGGGCTTTGTGGCACAAATATGATAGATTTGTTCATTCAGTTGGTCAGCAGTTCACAGCAACAACATTTTCTGTTTATTATACCAGATTCAGGTTTCTAGATAAATTAATAGATGAAATAAGAAAGGCAGACATAATAAGTATTTCAAGTTGTAGGACTGGACAAGAATGATGAGCCTGTATGGTAAAGGGGAAAGAAGTTTGTTCTGATCAGATTTTGTAATATTGTCTTCTTTTCACTTGGTTTCTCCTTTATGTGGATTGTACATAAAATTTTTGACAAATCTACAAATCTCTGGATGTAAGAGTTTGTGATATGTATTATGCTCAAACCTGTATAATACTTCTCTGAATTTGTTGGGAATATAAATTTGCCTTGAGGAAGCCATGTTTTATTGCCACTGAATATTATAAAATGTTCCAGACACATTTTCCATGTGCCAATGAAATCTTTTAAGCAAAAAATTAGTGGAAGGATAGACAATATTTAAAAATGTTTTTTTCAATTTGATAACAAATATTGTTTTCCTATAATTATCCAATCAACCAATCCCATGGCAGCAGTGCAAAGCATGAGCTTCAGTTAATGTTCAGCCTATTGTTGCTCACCATGTGTCACAATTTACCATCTTCTAATGGCTACTTCCAGGGATACATTCAGGTATCCTCGGAAACGAGAGAGCAGATAGAGTGTCCAAAGAAGCAGTCAGAAAAGGAATTGTTGAAGATAAATCAATATTAAATGATCAAAATCAAGGCACAATGTGGTCAAAGGTAAATCAGCTGTGGCAACCGAACTGGGATAATGCAATAAAAGGTCGCTATCAATACCATGAGGCTGACACAGTTGGGCATATTATATCATGCAGGAATTTTACACATGAAAGACAAGAAATTAAGAAACAAAATATGGCGGATTGAAGACAACGTTAAAAGTACAATAGAATAGGAGGAAAAGGGAGGAAATTGGACTCAAACTGAATGGACAAAGAGACTAAAACTGAAGGGGGCAGAAATGCAACAATGTGGATTCCAACTGCCGCAAAACCTCAAAGAAGAAGAAAAGAAGAAGACGTCAACTATACGTAATCAAAACGCGACATAACGGCTTGATAGGGACAACAAACGTGAAACGTTGCTGCTGCTACAAATGAAGTAAGCTCAATTTGTCTTTTAAGCTATTACAGTAACATTTAAGAAAGATTGTTATATCGACCTTGAACGTTGCTAGCTAAACCTTCTTGGCGACCTTAATGTATTTTAAATAGGTTTACTGGTGTAACGCTACTTGAAATACACACTGCGTTGTGCTAACGTTAGCACCTCACAAATAAAATAAAACTTTGAATCTTTTGAGTCTTTTAATCTGAATCTGAATCGGAAGCTGACGTCAGTGTCACCTGAAGCTGTCACGTTTACTTTGTGACAGAAACAGAATTAAAATACATCCTGCTAACATTTTTATTATTTTTTCAGTTCTTAGGTTACCTGTTTTGGACCTTTTTCTTGCTTTGCTACAACATCGTTCCTCAGCCCAATAATGAATCCATTAATTAGACGGAGACTTCCTCCGTCCGTGAGGAGTCTTCTGACAGACATCGGTCCAAAGGAGGAGTGGACTGATGCAGAGCCTGACACAGTGACCAGAGATGGGATTCTGCTCCCGTCCAGAGGAGTTGCTTCTGGACAAGAGGAGTTTCTCTCACCAGCCAAGGCACAAGAGGATGAGGCTACAGAGGATGGGGGCAACGCCAGGAGGAATGCGGTCTGCATGTTGTGTAAATGTAAACCCGCTTGCTACACCTGCCCTCGGTGTAACCTGCATTACTGTGGCTTGGCTTGCTACCAGAGCCCAGATCACTCGGTGTGCTCTGAGGAGTTTTACAAGGAGTCTGTTCTAGAGGAGCTGAAGGATATGGGGAAAACGGAAAGCGAAGGGAGAAAGAAAATGCAGGAGATTCTTGTGGGACTCAGACAAAAGGCAGAAAGAACAGATGGGGGAATGGAAAGTTTGTTAAAAGAAGTGGGTATTTTGTCGGATGATGCAGGCGAAGGGGAAGATGAGGCAACAGAGAAAGTGCAGGTTGTGGAGCTCTTGTCCAGGTTAGCAGAGCTCCAACAGTCTGGAGAAGGGAGCACAACAGAGATTGGGGCTATTTTGAGAAAACTGGAAGAGATTGGAGAAGTGGAGCCGCTGTCTGGAGATGTCGATGAGGATGCTGAAAGTGCAGAAGGGGAGCTGGACTTGGCCGATCAACTCTCAGGGCTGGATGTTGACAAACTTTCAGAAGAGGAGCTGTGGGAAATTCTCAACAGCAAAGAGAAAGAGACGTTTATGAGTCTGATGAAGGGTGGAGCTCTTGGCGGGCTGGTCCCAATGTGGAAGCCATGGTGGGAGGAGCATGACAAGGGAGGGAGAGCACTGGTGGAGGAAGTGAGCAAATTGGAGAGAGAAAATTTAACAACTGTGGATGCACATGAAGTTGATAATAAAGTTAAGATGTCACAAGAAGTGGTTGACAAACAGGACAAAAAGTTGAGAAATATTAAAGGAAAAAACACAAAGGAAACAAGCAAAGGAAGTTCAACAGTTTCCACTGTGCCTCCTATTTCTGCAAAAATTCCAAAGTTGAGTTCTTTATGTGCAAACCCATCTCCCCTGATATGCTATGGTTTGGTCAACACACTTTTTGCCTACGCCTTCACTCTGTGCCTGTTTAACGGTGACACTGA
Source organism: Seriola dumerili (assembly GCF_002260705.1). Classification (NCBI taxonomy): domain Eukaryota; kingdom Metazoa; phylum Chordata; class Actinopteri; order Carangiformes; family Carangidae; genus Seriola; species Seriola dumerili. Next base: position 6,328,188 of record NW_019174733.1, on the reverse strand, counting down.
TTCGCTGATGTTTGAGTTTTGTGACATGATTCTTGCTCTGTCGGAGGCACTGAACTCCAGCAAGGTGTTCAGCTCCGTCCAAGAGGCCTTAGACTGTGGAGAAACTCTCATTTTGGGTGGAGGGTACCTCAACAAGGAGGATCCTCTCTCTCCAGCCAGGGCGCTGGAAGCTGTAGCTCACATCATGACCGGCAGAGACGGAAAAGATGCTACAGGATACTGCCTGGCAGCCTTGAGTCAGCTTCGCTCGATTCTCTCCCAGGCCAGAACAGCCCTATCTAAAGAGGGAGAGGAACGGGCACAGAGGCAGAAGTACTTCCTGGCAAGCAAGAAGTGTGAATTCTTTCAGGCTTGGGTGTTAGACAATGCACCCCAGATTCATAGACTAGCTCTGGAGTTATGGAATGAACACAGTAAAAGAGAGAGTGTAAGGAACAGCATGGACAAGGCAAAGACTGTAGTTGAGGAGAGCTTGAAGAAAGGGAAGAGGAGAGGGAATAGAAAGTTGATCGAAGAACTGAGCTCATGAAGACTTTCTTGAACGTATTGCTGTTTGTTAATATTGTAATAAAATTATATTAAAACCTAAATTATCTTCTCCTTGTGAAATTCAGCCACCAAAAGGTAATTTCTGGTCTGTTCTTAATAAGCAGTTAAACTGCTCAGGTTGAGCATAGCAATATAAATAAAGTTTAACATTATTGTCACTTACAATAAATAAAGGAAGACATTTTATTTTAAGGATCTCTTGCATCGCATATTGGAATTATAGTCTAAAAAAGCAGAAACAAACAAACCTTGAGTGTAAGATTATGAGAAGCAAGAATAGTAAATGACATAAATTCATACATGTACAATCGAATAAAGGTGGTGTATTTTTTTATGATGGTATTTACATTTTTCATACAATTAAATTGTTATTTTAAAATCTTTTTTTTTCATCATTTTTTAAAAAGTTTTTTTGTGTGCATTAGTCTCTTTGTTTTACTGTTTACATTTATAATAGCATATTATTCGCTTGTTAGCACTTTGAATTGCACTTGGGAAATGCTTTACAAATAAAGTTTGATTGTAGACTGAGGTGTACGTTGAATATGATGCCTGGGACAATGAGACTTTTTTCATCTGGTTATGTGGGTTTTTAAAATTTACAGACATTTTTACACCAAACAGTCAGTCAATTATTGAAGAAAATAATTGTAAGAAGTGTTTATAATGAAAATGAAATAATATGACCTTGACCAAGGTTTTCTGTCTTTTACTTGCAGCAAAGAAAAAAATTTAAGCAATTTGATTGAAATAAATAGAGATGAATAAAAAACACTCTATGCGCAACATGAACAAAAAAATAAAGAAAAGAAATGAAAATAAAGATCCTAACACCAGATTTGACACAGGTCATTCTTAAAAAACAATTTTTAAGAATTTGCTTTGGTGTTTTGCATAATAATAAACATAGTAAGAAAGAATCTAAAGAAAGAAAAGCATTGCATGTACTGCAGGTCAGATAGCTTAAATATGAATATTACAAATATTCAAGATAAAAATGAAAAAATATGAATATAATGCAATAATACAAATGTGTACAATGTGCAATATGAATGGGGGAATGTGCAATAGTTCACAGATTCCAAAAAATGGACTATGTGAGAAATGTACAATTATAATTTCAATTACAATTTACTTGTGATGGATTATCTTTATATTGTGGTATTGGTAATTTCACTAAAATAAAAGATCTAAGTGAGTAAAGGACCAACTCACAATAGTGTAAAACAAGAACTCGTGCGTTCAGTCGGTGTTCTCGCGGCACTTTGTTTCTTTGACCTGTCACGTGGTGCGGATGCCCTTCCACGCTTCGACAGCAAACATGGCAGCACTCTTGAGATCAGCACGGTTACTCAAATTCTCGCCTTCGGGCTTGCTTCAGATCGCAGGAACCAACAGAACCGGACCGCCGCTCAGCCGGCTGTACAGCGGAGCTCTCGGTAGCCGAAGGACCGGAGGTTGTTCCCGGCTGACGAGCCCTGCTGCATCCAGCAGGTATCATGCAGCCTGTTAGCCGGTGTAGCTGCGATCCACGCGTGAGACAGAGATGTCATTGAGGCTCAATGACAGCAAGAGCCACACTTGTATTTACATGAATATAACCTGCAGTATTAAATGTAGTGTGTTTACACATGTGGCATTATGTTAGACTAAGTTTCGTACAATGTCACATTACGTAGCTGTAGGTTGAAATAAACATGGCCTCTGTTTTACATAAGGTGATGATCAGGAGTTGTGTAACTTCCTTTCAGCCATGTTTATAAGTTATTGTTTTGTTTTTTTTTTAAACTCAATAAGAGAGTTTGTAATGATGCTGCTGTAGCTGTTACCAGCTTTCTCGTGTATGGCCCTGTTTTGTATTAGCTTTAATTGCGTGCTAACTCTTCCAAGAGGGCCATCATTTAAGACTGGCCCTGCAGGCTGTCTGCTACAGCTACAATAGATGTTCTTGTCTCAGACAATGATTAGCATTTTATCAGTAAGTAGCACTGTAGGATTTCAGGCCTCAGGTTACGATAAAGATGGTGGGTAGCAGGTATGCTGGTGCTTTTTTATCTCAAGGTCAAGGCTCTTGACTAAACATGAGGCATCCTTGGGATGGTAAAGCATCCACAGCCTTATATATGTTTATCTACACTCAGTAAGGACTTTATCAGATACACCTTGTTAAAACGAATGCAGTCTATTACAGCAGGCCTGCAAGAAATCCTCCTTCCATGATGCTTATAATGTTCAGTTTGTGATGATTCAACTTTATGGTCTGTGATTTGTATCGCTGTTGAGCTTTATTGCATCAGGAGGACGGGTGACTCTGGTTAAATAACAGAAACCTGTCTCCGTATGATGCAATGCAGTTCAACAGAACCACAAACTACATCTTCTAAAATGGCCATTAAGTTGAATCAGCGCCTCTCCAAAACAGTTGTAACACAATCAGAACACTATAACCATCGCGGAGGTTGCAGGACTGTTGTATTAGTGTGCATTAGTTTTAGCGTGGTGTAACGCTCAACACATCCTGTGCCTCACACAGTTTAGGACAGCTGCAGAAAAGTGTTTTGTATCTCACATGCACCCACAGAAGTACCATGTTTATGTCTGTATTTATATGTGACTGCTGCTTCTTGTTCTTTCTGTCCTGTCTGCTCCCTCCCTTCTTCCCCCGTTCTGAATTATCATACTCTCTTTCATGCTTTTGTCTCCCTTTCTCCTCCATAACTCCCTCCATCTACTTCTGTCCCCCTCTCCTCCTAACATCGCTCTCTCATTGTCTACAGTCGTGTGTGGCCGTATGCAGTGGGGTGTGCGCGTAGTTATGCTGTGGCCACAGATAAGAAGGATGAGGCCGGCGTTGCAGTGCGATCCAAGCAGGCTCAGCAGTTTGACTGGGCTCTGACCAAGCTGGACAACTCTGTGAGGAGGACCGGCCGCATCACCAAGACCCTACTGCTCCACATCTTCCACGACATCTGCAGGACAGGTAGGCAGGCAGAACAACAATCAGGGAGACAGATGAAAAGATCGGTGTCAGACGAAGAGGTTTGACCATATTAACTATGTAATCAAACTACCGATACCCCCGCAAAGTTGTTGCCGATGGCCATGAGACCAGTGGCAGTGGTCCCACATTTATTGGTGAGGAAAAGTTTGCTGCATCTTCACACTCAGGTGGTATCATCCATTAACAGCAAATGGTGGATGATAGGATATATTTACAGCAAAGAAATCTCTCTAAAATGTTACTGTATTATTCCATTTTAATCCTTGAAGTCATCGTCCAGTCTTAAGTGTAATATGACAGTACATTGACATTATACTGTATATTGAACTGAGCAAACTTCATGCATCTTCTCATTTGAAAAACATTTTGTCATCCTGATTCGTTATCCTGTCTTTCTCCTTCTTCATCCATCCTCACCTTCTGTTCCTGTGTGTTTGCAGGGTATCCCAGTGGTAACCAGGCCTTGTTGCTGCTGCGTAGCTGTGGGTACCTGCTGCCTGAGGTGCCTCAGGAGGAACGCACTGTGCTGGCACACCGCATGTGGGAGAAGCTGAAGGAGCTGGGTAAGAGGCCACACCGATGGCAACAACTTAATCATCATATTATCTAAAGTACTGTCTGGTTGTTCGCTGCTGAACTTAAAAGTGTTTAACCACAGTTTTAAATAATTCAACTATCAGAGGAGTCTTTGGTGTGTCTCAGTAGACTGGGACTGAGTTGGGGCAAGTTATGCTAAAAGTGACTGATAGGAAATCATTGTCATGTATCTGATCTTATGTTACATGCATGAGGTTCATGAGAATTACCAGCAGCTTTGTGCCATATTTAAATCCTAATGTCTTTGTAGAGGAATCCCTGTATGTTGTAGATGTTGATAGATTGGCTCGATGTCCTCCCCAGGTGCCCAGTTTGATGTTAGTCATTACAACGCCCTGCTAAAGGTTTACCTGCAGAATGACTTCAAGTTCTCACCCACTGACTTCCTGGCCAAGATGGAAGCAGCTAACATCCAGCCCAACAGAGTAAGTACCGAACAGTGGAATCATATCAAGAAACGCTGTTTTCTGTGGCCAGTGTCATAGTTTTTTATTTTTATTTTGTATGCCTTTTTATTTCACTAAAGGTATTTTATTATGCTAATGCACCTCACCTGTCTGATCCACACTTTGGTTATTGTTTGGTATTTTGTTTTTGCCCAGGTTACCTACCAGAGACTCATAGCAGCCTACTGCCAAAATGGAGATATCGAGGGAGCCAGGTGAGCAAACTTCCTGTTCTGCGGATCAACCATCCAATAGCAGAGTACATGTTCTGATGGGAAGCTCTGACAACTGCTACTTACTGATAGATATACCTTTTGGATTTATCAGTTTTTCCCATTTTAATATTTTCTCTTTTGCCTCCCTTAGCACCATATTGGGTTTCATGAAGAGCAAAGATTTACCCATTACTGAGGCTGTTTTCAACTCCCTGGTGACAGGCCACGCTCGTGCCGGGTGAGTGTCACAGCTTTTCTTCTTTTAATCTGTTGTATTTAATTGCACATAATAAGTGTTGTGCTGGAGTAATTGGATTTTAAACAAGCTGTCATGTTTATCGCCTTGCAGTGATATGGAGAGTGCGAAGAACATCCTGTCTGTGATGCAGGGAGCGGGAATTGAACCGGGTCCTGACACCTATGTCTCACTGCTTACCACCTATGCTGAAAAGGGAGACATGGACACACTGAAAAAGGTGTGTGTTTTCAAGACAGTGCTGATTTAACATTTTGTGTGTGTTCTTATCTAAGGAATAGTTTCCATTTTAATTACTCCTCTCTGTACTTCTTCTCCAATTTTGCTACTGCTCATCCCCATTTCTTCTTCTTTTCTACTTCACTCCTCCTGTTTTTTCCCTATTCCTCCTCCCTCCTTCCTCTCTTTTCTATTTCCCTGCCTCCCAATCTCACTTCATCAGACTATAGAGGAAGCAGAGAGTGCAGACTGCAATCTAATGGACAGAGACATCATGCAGATCATCCTCACTCTGGCCAAGGCCGGACACCAGCAGCACATCCCACAGATGGTTGAGCGCTTGAAGCAAGAGAGGGGTTATGTGCCAGGTACACATGCACGCCTCATGTTTTCCCACAGCCAAAGTAACATCAGTCTGAGACTGGGACTTTCTGCTTAGTCACTGTTTGTTTATAAAATAACTTTCCACAAATGAAGTTTAATGTTTAGTAACACTAAAAGGTCGCAATAATTATTTTGTAAAATGTGGAAGTAGTGGTGGAAATTCTAGTTTTATAGCTTTAGCTATAGCCTTGTAATTTTGACTGTCACATGGGGAGAATGTTTTTTTGTTATACTCAAATGTTTTTGTAATTAATTTATTAGCCATTGCATAATGAACACATTGTAGAAGCACTGCTTTTGTGCTGTAAGCTGCATAATGCTTGCTACTGGTCAGGTAGCGTTCGCTAACATTAAATTGTTCATAAACTTAAGAGGCTAAAGAACCAGATGCCTCATTAAAGTGCCAACTAATGAGCTGTATTTCTAATCGTATTGACAGTGTTATGAGGCTGAGAGCAATCTGCATTTGTTGTTCTCGTAGATGCCATGAACTTGTGTCTGAGCCTCATCACCCAGGGACAGGAGGACACGGCTTTTACCATCCTGAAGAATTTCCCCACACTGCAACCTGATACTGTGAACACAGACTCCCCCAACCTGGGCAACTTCTTCCTCAGACACTGTGTCAATATGGATATGGTACATGGAAAAACATTTTTAAAAAAATCTCACTAACCTCGTTTTACTACACAAACACAGACACAAATGTTTCCTGAAGTGTTTTAAAGAGTTGCATTTGGCTTTTAGCAATCAGTTCAAGACTTGGTTGCAGTGATTGTTGAGTATTAATTTGATGTTTAAATGTAATTTTTGATTTTTGTGTGTGTGTGTGTGTGAACAACAGGCAGTGGAGAAGATCGGGCACTACTGTAAAGAGCTCCAGGACTCAAATCTACACACTTCACCACTCGTCTTCTCCTTGCAATGTGCTCTGGAGGCCAGGAAGACTGGTACAGCACATGCTTGCACTCTTCACTATTTCTATACACACAGCCTCATCTGTGCACATTTAATACATTGTGAATGCAACATTAAGGCATTAACCTCTTGACACATGCTGAAAAATTATATCACATTTACATTTACTTATTAGGCAGAGGCTTTTATCCAAAGCGACTTCCAAGTGAGGAATCAGATCACTGCAGTGATGGAAAACTGGAAATGTCTTACATGTGAATAATATTTGTATTACAGGTATGTCTTTACAGCTGATGAAGATACTGAAGGAGCAAGGCTTACCCATAAGGCAGCACTACTTCTGGCCCCTCCTCAGTCCGAATATGAAGGACAACACAGCTGGTACACACACACGCACACACACGCACACACACACACACACGCACACACACGCACACATCACAGCATGTTACGGGCCGATGATATCAGTCTTTAATATGCTTTTCTTTTTCATTGACTCCTGAAAGATGGTGATTACATGTCACCTGTTTTGTATAAAATTCCCTCTTATTTCCCCCAAAATTTTCTAACATCAAGTCTCCTGTTTGCATAGAGAAACAGTTTTTACTATTTAGTTTGTGGATAAAAGACTTTATATATTTCTATCCTTTGCTATACAGCCTAGAAATACATTCTCACTTGGATGGCAGTAGCTTGAGAGAGACCACGAGAACCTGAACTTGAACTTGGTGAGCTGTCGTGACAAGCTCGTAGTTTTATCCTAAAGCCACTCCAACTTCATGTGAACAATCCCATGTGTATGTAAGAGCCTAATAGGTGCTGCAAGGAAAGGAACATGCATACAAGCTGTTTGTGCATCCAATCTGACATGGAGAGGGTTATTTTGTTTATTTTGTTTTTGGTCAGCATGTTATTAGCAGTTTATGAGTGTGTGTGTTATTTTTGTTATACAGAGGGGATTATGACTTCCTCTTTACCAGAAAGAGCTTTTAAAGGAGAGTTTCCTCCTCAAATATTAATGCTTCACAGAGTGGTCCAGCTGGGACAGGTTTCACTGGGCTGGGGCAGTCAAGGGCAAAGAGGTCTGATCCCTGCGTGAGAGAGTTAGAGCGGGAGGAGATGAAACGAACACGTACATACACACTTACTCACAGATACACACACATACTCTCTGGAGAGCTCTATGAATAGATCGCAAAGTTTAGAAGAGGTCCAAACGTCAGCCACTCTCGACAGATGTGCTCCAGACCAAAAAGAAACTCTGACTTTCAGAAAGTACGCTCAGACGTGAATGTCATATTTTATATTCCTTTTCCTGATCTCCAAACACTTGCCACTTTTTGCCCCCTGGTTGCATGTCTACAGCAAGTCATCGTCGTGCTTTTTTTTTTTCTTTAATTAAATAAAGCCCTAATTGTTGGAAGTAACCTTGATGGATGATACAGATTATGTACTGAGAAGAAAATAATTACCCATGATGTGCTGCCTCTGTCATCTAAGGAATTTTAAATGGTAAACCAGGTGTTGCAGCATTTCCAGCACACAAACTAATGCCACACACCCAAAAGCCGACACTGCATCAACTGTGCAGAAGGCGCTGAAAGAAGAAAGTGGTGCACAGCGTGTATGGATGTTTGATCTGGTGATCTCTGCCCCGTGGCGGGGGCACCTTAGATTCCTTGTTAGGGCGACTGGGGAGCTCAGTAGCCTGAAGCGTCTCCCCTACTCATACATGGGCGCAGGCACAGGCCTTAGGCTGAGGGGTCAGAGGTCATTTTGCACCAATGGCTTTCCTGAAATCTTTTCTCAAACCAAACTTGTTTCTTAGTCCAAATCGCCCTCTGTCCCTCACTCCTGTACTCCCTTTCCACTAAAGGTCTGTGTTCAACCTATACTTCCCAACATGTGGCCGGCCCCTATAGAAACCCAAGACAACCCCATGTCAAGATATTTATGTAAGACTTGGGAACAGTAGCATAACAATAACATAACAATCAGTATAACAATGTGTTATGTTTCTGTAAACAAATAGCTGATATAAGAAAAGACACACAAGGATTTATGTTACATACTGTATCTCATGAAGCAACCCAAGGGCACCAATGTGACAATCTTTATAATAAAGATGCACATATAATTATCAGGTTGTTGCCAGAATATATGGAAGAGCATCTTTAGAAAAAATTCAGTTACTGTCAGAACATGATTGAAAAATTATAGAGTTTTAATGTGTTTAATCTGCATTCACTTAGACACACAGAGCTCTTTACTTTGATTGACTTCCAGTGGAAAACTGGTGCTGGTGTCTTTTTTTCTCCATCTACCACTAAATACTAGTTAAATGACTCAGCAGGTGCAGCTTTGGTGGAATATGTCTGTTCCCAATTTCTGGCTCGGCTGAAGTTTGTCATTTTCTTTCTCTTGATTTTGTTAGCGATGAGCTCGCGGTGGAAATCGTCTCAGTGACCGATAGCCGGCATTTGGAGACTTGTCAGAACTCAGAAGTCATTAGCGAATGTGGCCTGTCAAATGCGTTCAGCAGCAGCTTGGCTTTTAAGTGCTTTATTTATGCTGAGCTCTGGCTCTCTCTTTGGGGTTTTTTAGAGCGATTAATAAATGATGTATTTTTCCCCTGTCAGCTAATTGACAGCATTTGAGCTGGCAGGGAGGAGAAGCCGGGTAGACTGGTGCGGCGATGCTGCAGATTGACTTCTCTGTGCGGTCGAGACAGATGCTCAGTTTGAATGGTGAGATGCCTCAGTGCCTGTGTCTTGGCAGCATGACGAAGAGGACTAGACATGAGTTTAAACATGCGCGCACACACACACAAACACACACACACACAGACAGACACATGCTGTGACTTAAATTCTTTAACCGCACAGTCTCAAAGCCACACAAACGATATCAGACGGCATCCATTTAGTTATCACAGTGCGGAAAGAAGGAAGGACGGAAGGAAGGAAAGTGGAGAAACTTCTCTTTTGCTTACACACTCGCTTGTTTCCGATGGTGTTAGCCTTAACCCTCATGAATGATGCAGCCTCTCTTTTTTTTTTTTTTTTTCCTCTCTCTCCCTCCTGCTCTTTATACTCATTGGCTGCTGGAGGTGTGTGTGTGTGTGTGGGGTGGGGTGGGGGGGGGGGGCAGTGCAGGTGATGTGACTGATGCAGAGTGACTTGATTTCATGTAAATGCAAGCGCTCTGAGGGAATTCACTTTGGATTACGCGCCCCACTGTGCACGGCCCATGAAATATTAAGCGCCGTGTCACTTTTTGTCCACAGGTGTCACTAGCGGGCAGAGAGGCCGGAGCCGTGGAATTGGAGGAGAGCAACGGG
>NW_019174733.1:6154743-6318238 GCF_002260705.1 Seriola dumerili | reverse complement strand
CGTGATAGAGCAATTGCCACAATGTCATATCGATAGACAATAATGCCCAGTTGATCTGCCAATATTAGTCGGCTTACAGGCCTACCCTTATAATGCCCAGTCAAGGAGTTATGAAGGCACAAAAATACTCGGAGAAATTGCTAGAATATCCCAAATAGAATTAAAGAGGACACATTCAAACAACAGACTTGTAGGATCTAAATAGGAAACTCACTTTCATGAAAGCCCCAAGGAGAAATGAAGAGCATGAACCACGGAAAATAGCATGAAGATCCAACGAGGTGAAAGAGGGATACCAGACACTGGAAGTGACAAAACAGGAAAAGTAGAATATTAACAGAGAAAAAAAAGAGGAACAAGGAAAAACACCCAAACTTCGTTCTTCACTCACTCGCGGAATAGATCAGAGAACTGTGGAGTTATCTGACCTATGTGCAGTTAGTAAATAGGGCTATAATCTTTTCCAGGTCTTCTTTATTTTGTATCTACTTTAGAATTACCTACATTGTGGTCTTGTAATTGCTCTGGTGTGGCCAGACCAGCGCAAGGTGGGTGCGAGGGAGAGATACTAGGCTTCAAAATTCTCTGCCGCCTCATGTTCACTGAGAATATTACAAAGCACTGAAATAACGGCCGGAAAGAAAAATGTCTTTAGACCAGAAACAACATATATAGATGTTACTCACATAGTCAAAGTCTGAAACTATATGCCCCTTTATCCTATTTTGGTGATTATTTATAAAAAGTCTATCACTTTCCTATTTTTCTTTCTTTATTCAGAACAATTATGTGTTTTTATAATATGATTGTCAAGTTGTTTACTAGAGTACCACCCTAAAAGGGGGACGACGGATGATGGGGAAAACAAAAACACTCATTAACCAATGAAATTCTGTGTATGGCGCGTCCAGCGCCTGGGGCGTGTCGCGGCGGAGGGTACGGGAGGGGCAGTGAGACGAAAAATAGCACCCACACCCCCTCCATCCACCCAGCCCTCCCGTTTCTTACACCCACGTGTCCTCAAATTCAAACATTACCACCCAACCTCCTATAGAGTTTCCCAGCCTGTTTCTTTACAATGCTTGGCCCTGATGCCCTTAAATCCAGACGGTATGGAAACACTTAGTGAGAAAGTAGTCTAAGAAGTATTATTCCAATGGCACACACTCCCAAGACTATTTACTCTTTTATCCAAATCTCACTGTCTACTAATTCCCTTTTTTACGAATCATTAAAAAGGCGTATGACAGGATGGCCGGAGGTGTTTTCCACTTTCACCTTTCTACAGTCGAGCTGGATGTCAATCGTTTAGATTAGACACTGTTTAGAAATTTTTAAGAGGAGCTGCCAATTCCAGTGCCCAAGGTTAACATTCTCTAGAAACTGTTTAAGTGATCCTATAAAGGCAAACTGCTGCAAAAGAGATTCAGATTTTAAAATTGAAGCTATAGTAAGGAAAACTCATTGTAAAATAATAAAATCCTCCTGTTCTGGTTGCAAACATTACTTTTTATACTTTCGAGTTAACATGAAGATATAGAAGCCAGATGGGTTGGTTCAATTTACTAAGTCCTTTGAGAAACGTTTTTGAAGGGAAGCATTTGAGGGCCTGCGCTACATCGATTTCATATACGGATCAACATGCTTGAGTCCTTGCCAATTTTATGCCCCCAGCCCCTGTAGGATAGAGGGCGAAGAAAACTATACAGTTAAATATTTGTTTGTGTAAAAGGAGAACGTGCTCAGCTAGAAGGTATAAAGAAGGATCCACCCTATATACTTTGTCATGGTTGAGGTGAAGAATCCATTCGGGCGACACTGTGAGGTAAATACTATATAAACAAAGGAAACAGTATTATATGATGCGCAAGTGTGTAGCTCACTGTATATTGAAAAACCAATGTGTGGATGTTTGAGACTAAAACGAAGTGAGATGACAATAGACTGGAGAAAAAACTAAGTACTTGTATATAATTCAGAATTCTTTGTAATTGTTAATTAAATTCCAACAACACAAAACGCCCACACCCTCTACTCCTCAAAACGTCCCAAACACTCGCCCAAGTATTGAGGACGGCCCCTATCGTAATCTCAAAGTCAATCCCTCGTATACATATTTTCACAACCAGGACTAATCCCCTCTTAAAAGGCCTAGAAAATAAAAGTGACGCACAGAGCATGAACGTAAAAAAAAGATGGGCACAAAAAGACATCGGAAATGTGTAGTGTGAGGTGTGCTTTGTGCCATGGGAGGTAGTGGATGTGTGGTGATGTGGACGGTGGTGTGCGCGAGAGTCGATGAGTGTAAAAGAGTGAGAGATTCTAGCTAAGTAGTGTTTATATAGATACGTTAAGATCACTTCCAAGGCTTGTGCCCACCTCGCATTAGCCTGCAAGTCGCAATAACACAGAAGACTCAAGACTCTTATTTACTAAATCGCACATAAGGCATGTGGTCAGTCTTCTATAGACTGCCAGTTCAAAGGACGTTTCTTTCTTGCGGTACTAAGTGTGTGTGTTGTCGATGTATGTGCTCGTGTCGTGTTGGTGTGTGGTGTGTCCGTGTGTGTGTAGTTGGGTGGGTGTGTACGAATGGTCATATAACCAGACTTCTTTACAAACCCCAGGGCGCGGGTACACTTGGGCCAAGTGGAGCCCTACTGCGGATCACATCAATGGCCACCATTGAGCATATAACCTTTTAAAGTGACTCAAGCGTGAAAAGTGCGGTGCCAGTCAGAACTCTGGCACTGTGTGTACCGCGGACACTTAGTGGTCTAATCCTAAACAGAGAGTTGAGAACCAATAAATGCCCTTTTTGTCAGCACAAAGTTTTTCCACTTGCTCCACATAGTGAAAACACCAACCTAAACATCCTGAGCTTCTGACTATTACTTGGAAAGGCCTGTTGTGCTCCTGCGTATGATATGCTGACGATAAGTTTGCGTCTGGTTAACTCCGACGATCAAGATTGTAAGGTTCCACAAGTTATCTCGTGTTTGAGTGCATATTCCAGTGATATATTCGAAAAGCCGACAGCACGTGATTACTCACGTGTTTCTCGCCTGATTCTTTTGCCGAAGCTAGAATGAGACCCTATGGCTCTTTCATCAGTGAGCATCTCTCAGCCGCACACCTCAGTACCATAACAAACACACAAAAAAAGTAATTATAGAGCATTATTTAATATTATCTATAACAAAATCACACCTTGATGATCCTCCAGAAAGCTAGGTACAATTGGTGGTAGTGTTACAATAAAAAATGTAAACCGTTCCTGCACCGTGGTGAAGGTGTCATAGGATCATGATTGAGGATCCTAGGTTCAGTATTAGCTGCTCCTCAACGCGAGAAGGAATAGAGAACATTAAGTTTATCAATTAGAGAATGAACCTATGCTGTGTGTGACTCCACGCAACTATTAGAAAAGTCTTATACACCCAGTTGATGAATACAAATAAGACCTCACATCACTCATTGTTGGACTGAATATTATTGGTCAGTCTGGACCAGTTTGAAAAAATTTTTCACCCTCCAATTCCCGCTGAAAAAATAGGAGGACAAAAACCCACCATGGCCAGGCATCTCTCCCCAAATCATTTTTCTTTCAATTTTCCAGAGTTCAGTTCAAAGGACCCTTTTTGCTTTGTTTTTCTCGCTAACAAAGGGTTTCTGCTCGACTATCATTAGGAGGCCAACCTTGTTTGCTCCACCAGGTTACTCAATTGGGTTTATATTTTACCTTTCCCATGGAATGATTTCACATGATGTGGGTTGGAATACACAAAACTTGGAAAAAAGGCAGTTTTTCACCAGGAGAATTACATTCAGAGATGTTTATGCCAATATTCTATTTATTTATTTTTTTTCACCCATTCAACATATTACACACTCTTAAAGAAAGATAAATGCCACTTACGACTTGTAGGAAAAAACTGGAATTTCCCTGGGACTAATTTAACGGTAAGCACTTACTTAAGAAAAAATAGGCTATGAAAATAACTTTAAAAAACTGTAGCAACAGGATAAATAACAGATGTGTTATCGTACCAAGGATAAATCTTCTTGAAGGTAAAAAACCTTATGAGCTTTTCTCTGCTGCTTTCAAAGGCAACTCCCACGTTGGCTTTCGATGTTTTTTAAAACCAGTCTCTGCTCTGCAGAGTAATAGGGCTTATAACCCAACATCTGATCCCTAAAACTTAAAAAAAACACCACAGGAAATAACATCATTTAAGGGGCATAATTCAATAGCAAAACCTCTCTCACTTTAAAGCCTTAGTTTGTATGTATGCACTCCCCACAGACTTGGAAATTGAACTTTGAATAAAAAGCTAACTTTTAATGGATTTTAACAGGGGCAGGCCCATTGATGGGCCACGTATTTCCCGGCTTTCCTTTCTTTAAATTGGAGCGTTACACCTAATTTCATTAATGGATGGAGGTGAGCAAATTGTTATTCTTCACGTTTTCCATTTCTGGTTCTTCCGTTTCATTTCAACTGAGAGAAATGCACCAGATGTCCTCGTCGTCACTCATTTTCAAAGATATGTCAATTACGTTTGTGTCTCATTTCGGCACTTCATGTGTTTGCAACGGCCGGGCTGGAGCGTGCTGTCTTAGACGCACTTGTTTAAGTATGGGTCTAAGAAATGAGCTCGAGGATTTGAGCCAGTAACTTGTTGCACATCCACACAACGTGCACACAACACACACCACTACGACACTACACAACAAAACATACTATTAACAACACATATCACATATCACACAGCTCCAAAGTCCCATCGACAAACTGCTAATGGCTCACTTGCCCTCTTGCTCGTTAAACGGTGTTAAGTACTGGTGTGGGTAGATTTGGACGTGCTGCTTCGTGAGTATTCATCACAAATCATTTGCACCTACCTGCCTACCTCGAAAAGTGGACTCTTAGAGCACCAAAACTCGCCCCAGCTCTACTTCCAACCGCAGATCCCTGAGGATTTCGCCTAGGGTGGTCTCGACTCGGGGGGTTCACAAGTGAGGACAAAGGAAAGGAAAGAGGACAGCCTACCATTGTCATAGATAGGAACCTACAACCACCTACACAATGCAGCGAATACAATTATTTAGGGCAGGACAGTCGTACGCGCTTTAAGTTTAATATTCTGTTAGATAGTTTGTCGAGAAGTGGTTATGCATTCTATGGTGTTAATCTCGAGAGGAACAGATAGTGGGCACTATATGCAGCAACTTTGTCATATTGTTCTTGGTAGAGGCGGTAAGGATTCCCAGCACATTTCTACAGGACTATTCGCAGAGAGTTCGATCTTTATATGGATAATGTAAAGAGTGCATTACACCACTCTGACGTAAATCTAACACACCTACATCGTTTGTTATATGATGATATACAAACATATCATTAGTGTGATCTGTTCGCCTCTTAATGACAGCCTTTTCTAGACAGAAATATCAATTGATAATGCATACATATCATATGTCCTAGTTATGACAGATTAGCACAGTTGCCATAACTTAGCAATTACCACGCCTTGTTCCCATTATCCGAGTTGGACTTCAAAGCAAGCCCAACTAACTCATATGAATTTAGCTGGCTTATTACTCATTTGAAGGTGGGTGAAACCACAAACCCCTAACCAGCTGGTAGATTAAAATGGTGTGATGCTGTGTTTATTTACTCCACGTTCTTTGTTTGGACTGAAAACACAAAACCACCCACAACTATATTCCTAGGTACAAGCTCTGTGTTTTCTGTCTATGCTCCTTGTTCCTGTTGTTTGGTGCAGTGATTGCGTTGTTCTACATACTGGCACAAGGCACAAAAGACAACATTTGCTCGGTCTGCATCTTATCTTTAATTGGCTGGAAAGTAAAAGTGTAGGTCCGATAAGCTTCTTATAATGCATATGAAAACCTTGTGGCTGGTGGCTGCAATAACGCATATATCCGCCTTAAGATCAGGTGCGTGCAGGTCTAATCTCTACTTAACCCTCTACGTCTCATCATCACAATGTCCTTCGGTCTTTCTGCCTGGGGTTCCTTCAGTAATCTCTCTATTCTGATCTTTTGTACCCTGTCCAAATCTTATTTCTCACATTTCTATTTCCTGTACTTCATTACATATAGTGTAAAACCCAAGAGATAAACAGCGATCCTGCCTCTCTATTTCCTCATGCTCTGGTTTTATAAAATGGAGAAAGGGATGCTCACATCTCGGTTCTGGCCACCTCCACCCCCTCCATTCGTGTACCCTCCTAATATGTTCCCGCCTTTTTGCCATTCCGCCCTTTTTTTTATTGAAGAAAGAGTAGGCAGTGAATAGGTCAGCCTGTCCTGTCTCTTTCTCTTTTTCTGTAAAGACTTGCGAGACTAATCAATTTCGAGCGGGTGAGTGTCCGGAAGATCAGAGGAGCAGGATTTAACAAAGTGCCCAAATGGTACTGTTGTGTTAGCACGAGAGCACAAAAGTGGAAAGCGTCTATAGATAATATTGTATTTAAATGTCACCGCCCTTCCGGTGCGTCACCTCTCTCTCTACGCCGAGTTAAGTGCAGCTACTGCCGCCGCAAACGTGTCTTAGTTTTCTATTTTCCGAAGGTGATACGCGCAGTGCAACTTTGTTCGCGCAGTTGCTTCGCAACCAAGCCATGTGTTTTGTTGTGGTGATTGTTTTTTTTTTTTTTTTGCTGAGTCTTAACTACAAAGATCTGTGACAAGAGCTTTAGTTCTGAAACCCGTATCACAAAACCCCATTATTGTTGTGTGCTGATGTTGTGTTGCTCACACGTTATTGTCAACCTCCCTCAATTTAAACATTACCAGTGTTCTAGTTAAGTGATGGCAAGTGCACCGCAATGTTCTTAGGCCTAAAAGCGGGAAATTAAAAGTCATATATCTACTAGAAAAATGACCAGACACGTTTGCTGCACTTATGGAGCAAAGGAAAAAAAGTACACGATGTGTAAACACATGGCCAACATTTACATGTACGCTGTACGGGTATATTGGACAAAGCTGCTACACTGCAGTCGCGAGTGTAATGATTAGCACAGAGACACAAGGAAAACCAACTAAAGTTTAGGACTTATATCCAATAGGTAGAAAAAAAAATACGGGCAAGGCATATCAGCCCACCTCGTGAGTTCAACTAATTCGAAGAGAGCTTGATGACAAAAGAATATAAAAACAATACGTTGTAGACGTTTTTAGACAATCACTTCTAGAGACAGGTTGCTGTAACTTTCTGGAAATGTTCTAGCGCAGGTATGGTACTGGCAAATTCTCAAGGCCAAGTGGGACGACCAAAGGGAGTCCAAGAAAAGAAGAGTCAGGGGGAGGAGGCGAAGTGCTTGCAGTGGCGTGCCTGAGCACGAATGACGCCTTTGCTCACGAGCGTGGTCCTTGAACGTGGACTCACGTATGACGCAGTGGCGAGCCAGGAGAGTGCCTCTACGTAGTCCTTAGATATGAACTGTGTCGGAAGAGATGGAAAAAATAACAAACAAATAAACGGGTTTCAATAAGTATAATTCGATGAGGAAAACACATCCGACAAAGATCCCACAAACAAGATAAATAATATGTGGCATTATACAGTGTATTTGTACGAATTCTCCCTCTGAGTCTTCACCCCATAATCTTTATATGAAGAAACTCCTCTATTTCCCTCCCGTCTGAACAGTTACATAAGGATTCGGCACGAGGCAAGAAGTAGATGAAGAGTACGAGGCTCTCCAGGTTAGTGTCAGCATGAAAAGTCTGAGCATACGGCAGTCCGGGAAGAAGTATCAAGTAGTGAAAAGTCTAGCATAGGCAGTGGTCAAAAAAAAGAATATACGATCAAGTTCAGTCAGTTCTTTCAGGTTAACTGTCAACAGAGGAGAAGTCAGGGACGGGGGAAAGAGAGGCAAAAGAGAGATAGGATGAAAGAACAGGTCGCTTTGTCACATCTCCTCCCAATCCACTTGCGATCATCTGAGTACCTGTCACTTTCCTCCTTTTCCTTTCTCCACACAAACACCATCTGCTCTCCATCTCTCTGAACTATTATGAACTGTGCTCTGAAAGGTGGACTGTGTTGAGCTGTGAAAATGCAGGACGACGGGTATGTTTATGTTAAAAAACAGGAGTTTAGGAAAATGTACTATAAGGAGACGAATATTTGAGACAGGACTGCTGGCGAAGGTCAGTGCCTTCAGCCTCACTGGCATTGCATTTTGTCTTTTAGCAAGCAATGTTTGGTTATCCTCAGAGCAAATTAACATGTTGAGCTGAGACTGAGAGCATCAATGCAGGACATGAATTACAGATTGGCATGCAGGTCGGTGGCCTCGACAGAAAGGGCTGCCATTTAACAGACAAGAGTGAGAGGGTTTGAAGATGAGGTAGCACATAAAAGGTAAAGGTAAGTATGGGGGGGGGGGCGCGGGGGCAACGACCATGAAGTGAAAACAGCTGGATGAGAAGCCTTATTACATTCTCCACTCCCCAAAAACACGCACGGCTAAAACACTCCTTCTTGCAGTCTCCCTCCTCTTTTCTCTTGGACTCCACCATGTCAGAAAGCTGAATAGAACAGCGCTGCGTCCGCAAGAACTGACAGCGGTCTAAACTAGCTTGGCGGCAAGGTGGAAGTTCGGCCCAGCATGATGCTATCAGCTACCCGCAAATCCACACCCCTCTCACAAAATTGGCAAAGGGTATTGTTCCCCATCCCCTCCGCCCTTTCACTCTCCTTACCCCCACCCCCCCTCCCGGGGGGTGTAAGGAGAGGAGGGGAGGGGATGGGAACAATCCCTTTGCATTTTGATGAGGTGTGGATTTGGCGGGTTTAGCAGAAGCATATGCTGGGCCGAACTTCCCACCTGCCGCCAGCTAGTGACCGCTTGTCAGTTCTTGCGACGCAGCGCGTTCTTATCACTTCTGACATGGTGGAGCCAGAGAAAGAGGGAGGGGAGACTGCAGAGGAAGGGAGTGTTTCTAGCCGTGTGTGTTTTGGGTGATGGGAAATGTAAAGGCTTCCTCATCCAGTCTGTTTTCCTTCCTGTCTGCCCCCCCCCCCCCAATTACCTTACCTTATATATGTGACCTCATCTTCAACCCTCTCACTCTGTCTTTAATGCAGCCCTTTCTGTCGAGGCACCACCGCAGCAATCTGTAATTCAGTCCTGCATGAGCTCCAGTCTAGCATCAGCTGTTAATTGCTGGGATGAGAGCCAAACATTGCCTTGCTTAAAAGACAAAAATGCAATGCAGTGAGTGAGGATGACCTTGCAGCTTTTCTTGTCTCACAAAATGGACATTTTCTTGAATTCTCTCCTGTTTTTAAATAAACAACCCGTCGCTGCCTCACAGCCAACACAGTCCACCTTCAGACAGTCATAGATACAGAGAGATGGAGAGACAGATGGTGTTGTTGGAGAAAGAAAAGGAGAAGTGACAGGTACTCATGTCCATGGATGGGAGGAGATGACAGCGACCGGTTCACTCCACTCCTCTTTTCCTCTCTTTTCCCCGTCCTGACTTCTCCTCTGTGACAGTTAACCTGAAGACATGACTCTGATGATGATATCTTGTGACCACTGCCATGCTTAACTCACTACTTTGATACTTCTTGCCCGGATGGTATGTCAGACTTTATGCTGACCAACCTGGAGAGGCCTCTACTCTTCTCAGTTCTCCTCTGTGCCGAATCCTTATGTAAACTGTTCAGACGGGGGGGAAAAAGGATTTCTTCCATATAAAGATTATGGGGTGAAGACTCAGAGGGAGAATTGTACAAATGACACTGTATAATGCCACATATTATTTTCTGTTGTATCTTTTCTGTTTTTCCTCATCATTTACTTATTGAACCCTTTATGTGTAGTTCTCTTTCCAGCAAGTTCATATTAGACTACAGAGACTTTGTGCACTGTCATAGCTGAGTCAGTTAAGACCACTGAGACATCATTGTGTCAGGCACGACTGCAGCACTTCCTCTCTCCCGCTCTCTTTCTGGACTCCCTGTCGTCACCGAGAATTTGCCAGACAACCGGCAGAACATCCAGAAAGTTACAGCACCCCAGAGGATTGTAAAAACCACAACGTATTGTTTTTATACTTTGTCACCAGTTTTAATTAGTGAACTAGAGGTGCTGATAGCTGGATTTTTTTCACTATTGGATAAAGCCAAACTAGTTGTTTCCTGTCTCTGTGCTAACATAACCGGCTGCAGGTGGCAGCTTCATATACCGTACAGACATGAAAGTGGCATGTGTAAATGTGTACTTTTTTTTTTCCATAATGGCAAACGTGTGGCATTTCTTAGTAGAATGACTTATTACCGCTTAGCTAAGACATGCGGTCACTTTGCCATAAGCCTGTAAGTAAAGGGAGTGAAAACTGAGAAAAAACAACTTGGGGTTTGAAGGGTTAAAAGCTCTTGGTCACAGACCTGACTTGCAAAAAAAAAAAAAAAAAAACAACACACACAAACATGCTTGTTGGACAACTGAAAAGTGCTGATTATCATGAAAGCTAACGTGCGGAAGCTGGAAAGCGCTAGAGAGAGAGGGAGAGAAGGGCGGCTTATGCATTTATACGTCCAGCTCTCCATTCACTTGTTTTCTGTTTGTCTGGCTCACCGTGAAATTGATTATGGATTATTCAGGAGGAAGGCAGGTGCTCCCTCTCTTCTTTCATAAAAAAAAGGGCCGGATGAAAGCGATTAGGGGGTAAGAATGGACGGGTGGATGGCAGAACGGATGGATCCTCCATTGAGAAGAAAGAGGAGGATCGCCTGTTTACTTTTTCTTGAAAGCAGGATAGATGGATAGTGAGAGGGGCAGATGAATGAGTGATATGGAAGGAGGGAAAGGCTGGATGGATGGATGGAGTGGTTCAGGTAGCCCTACCTGGGGTAATGCAGCCCCAGCCACAGGTTTTAATGGCATATAAAAGCCTCGGACTCATCTTTTATTCAGCTAAAGAGAGAGACCGCCAGGTGAACACACACGTCCCAGGAGGATGCAGAAACACAGAGCTGTATATATGTGTGTGTGTGTGTTTCAGAACCAGAGTGGAGTAAATAAACACAGCATCTGGAGGTGTGTCAACTCAAGGAAGCACTTCATGGTAGTTTGCTGAAGTCCGCATGGGAACAAGGTGTATTGGTGCACTGTATGCTGTCATACATAGCATATAGATGTATTGATATTTCTGTCCTAGAACTGCATAGCAACACACACTAAGAATGAACACACATGAGGACGCGTGTATGCGCTCATTTAGGCCCATGTCCTTTGTGGGCACGCTCCCAGACATATGCAAAGTGCTGCAGTGCCTCCTCCATATGTGCACACACTCACAAACACACAGATACTTGCGGGCATATTGAGTGTGTGTGAGTGGCTGTTCCATATGCATGTGGCTGTTTTGGCCTCCTTCCCCGGGGCAGGACCTCAGGGCTCTGCTGGAGAGCTGGGCGATTGTGCAAGAGTCCACTTCAGGCCTAGTGCATGTTTATGTACACGTATTCCACCAGTCTAAGGTAGAGAGGGAAGTAGCCATTAGCATTTTGTCGATGGGGTGTGTGTGTGTGTGTGTGTGTGTGTGTGTGTGTGTGTGTGTGTGTGTGTGTGTGTGTGTGTGAGAAAGTATGTACCAGCTCATTTCTTAGACCCATACTTAAACAGTGGTTACACAGCTCCAGGCCTGCACATGAAGTGAATGGAGCACAGTGTGCATATCTGTAAAAGCGCAGCATGTGATTCAGTTAAAACAAAACCAAAGGAAAAGGTTTGTTTTCCTGAATTTTTTTGGGATCCACATACAAGAAACTAATCTCATCCTCAACTATTGATCCAAATGTCACGAATCACTGAGTTACATTTGTCACTACCAATTTATTCTGGAGGACATCAAGGTGATTTGAAATAAAATGCTAATTACTTTTTGTGTGTGTTGTAGGTGTGCTGGAGGTGATGAAGGGCATGCAGGAACTCGGCGTGTCTCCCGATGCAGAGACTTTGACCACCTACGTCGTACCCGCCTTCTCCAGCATAGAGGCAGCACAACAGGCCTTCCAAGTAAAGTCCAGAAGTCAGTGTTTGTGTGTTCACATGTGGCAAGTGAAAAACTTTTGCTGACAAAAAGGGCATTTCTCTCTGTTTAGGATGCAGGTGTCCTCCTGCAGTCTGTGGCCTTCTTGTCTTTAAAGGTTTGCTCATTGGCTGTGTCCAACCTGGCCCAAGTGTACCCCCTGTGTAAGTCTATACACACACACACACACACACACACACACACACACACACACACACACTCCAAAGAAGCTCTACTGCATCTTGAGCACCCATCATCATAAAAATTGCTGCTTTGCCTGCAGGCTAATCGGCGCAGTGTTAACACAAATACACAAACACACACACACACACACACACACACACACACACACACACACACACACACACACACTTGCCCACTTACTCCTCTGTGCTCATCAGGCCTTTTAAGAGATTAGTCTGTGTGAATATGTAAAGAGCGAGAACGAGAGGCGCCTCAACTGGCAGTGGGACGGGATAGAGGAGGCTGTTAAATAATGGATGATTCTTCTTGTTTTCTGTCTTTCATCTCGTTTTAGTCTCAAACATCCACCATTGGTTTTCATATACATCGCTCTCTTTCCTTTTATGTATTTCACAGTGTCCCCAATGGATTTCTTCACCTCACATGAAGAAAGTCTTCAGCGCTTTTCAACATTTAGTATATCTCTCCTCGCAATGCAGTGTTGCCAGAAACAGAGCGCACCCTCAAAATGCTTCCCTCAAAAAGTTTCTCAAGCAAGAAATGCCAAACCCTTGCTGCTTTCAGTTTCTCAAAGTTAAAGAATTTGCAGCTTTTTTTTTCGGTTTTATATCATTTTAAATTGAACTCTTTTGGCTTTTTGGACTTCAAACATTTCTAAGATGTAACCTTGGGCACTGGAACTGGCATTTTTCACAGTTAATTAGATTACACCCCCGGCCCCTCATACCAGATCTAAAAAAGAATTAGTAGAATAATTGATAATGAAATAGTCATTGAGTGTGGCCATGGAAATCTTCTTTACTTTATATTTCTTGGGTTTGGGCATGCAGATTAAAGAAACAGGCTGGGAAACTCAGGATTGGGGAAGTGACTGAGACACTTTAAAACGAGGCTGTATATTTCATTTGTTATGCCTCCGTACCTGCGACAGCCAGGGCTGGAGGCATAACGTTTTCAGGTTGATCCATACGTCCGTCCCATTCTCAGTAACACCTTGACATCATTTAACACAAATGTCTGATAGAAAGAAAATGAAGTGATGACATTTTATATCCCAATGGTCAAAGTTCAACTTGACAGTGACATCATAATGTGTTCTGCTAAAACACTTCCGGCCGTTATTCAGTGCTGTAACTCAGGAACAGAGGGAGAGATTTTGACCATATTTCCTGCAACTTGGCTGGTTGGCAAAGGCATACAACCACAATGTGGTAATTCTAGTGGTCAAAATAAGAGGCCTGAAGATATAGCCCTTTTCTACTGCCTGGTAGTAATCACATCGATCAATCCATATGAAGACAAGTTGTCTGTCCTCTTTCTCTGTAATCACTTTCTGTTTGTCACTTCCAGTGTCGGATCCCTCCTTCACCTCGTTGGATCTCAGCTATTTCCGTGGCAGCCTCATCCTGGGCTTCAGAAAGTGAGTCAGTTAGACCACAGTCTGTGTCTGAATGTGTCCTCAATCATTTGATATTCTACATTTCTCCATATTTTGCCTCATAACTCCTGACTGGCATTTAAGGGAGGCCTGTAGCACTATTGGCAGTCACTGTGGCATATGCTACGAATATGACATGTGCAGCCTATCACACCATCTACAGTGTCTGTGTATGGGCAGCTGCAGGGAAAAAAAACACTCCATCACGCACACACACACACACACACACACACACACACACACACACACACACACACACACACACACACACACACACACGCACAATGCCTCATGCATATGGAGGCCGTCATCCCTCAGCTCTCGCCCCCAAAGCACCGTGGGAGATATGTAAATTAGCAGATGCCCAGCACTGCCCCATATACCCAAACCCCCAGACTGATCTCACTCTCTCTCTCTTACATTCTCTCTCTCACACACACACACACACACACACACACACACGCACAGACACACGCACACAGTTAGCCTTAGGACCAGGGTCTAACCCTTGGGCTTTTGTTGAAAGGGTGTTTATGAATATTTACAGTTTAACACCACACACCCACACAAAAACACTCCGGCCCCTGAGTGAGGCTGGAGGTGAGTCAAAGAGAAAAGTGCTGACTTGTCTGCAGGGCTCAAAGTTATTTCTTCCACTAAAAAGCCCAAATACGCTCAGTTGAGCCCAACTTTGAAATTTCCATTCAGCCAGTACGTTCTTTGTTGCCGCTGACGTGTTAATTAACAGTTGATAATCTAACTACCACGAAGGATGAAATAAAGATTATGTGGTGCAATGTATCCTTTTAAAACATTGAAGGTCATAAAATTAATAGTAGCACTGAATGTTCTGCTCTTGGCAGCATAGTTTTATACTTTAGTAGTGAACTACTCTAGTTCAAGGACATGTGAAAAATAAGAATAAAACAACTCCTTTTCTTTCTTTTTTCTTTTAAGTTGAGAGCTCCTCTGCAGCTTGTATTTTCAAGGAAAAAATGGGGGTGGTTTTAACAGCAGATGGTTGAAGCAAGAGTTTCTTGTTTCAAAACCACAACTAAATGTAGATAACCAGATTGTGTGTGTGTGTGTGTGTGTGTGTGTGTATCTTTGCAGGTTTTTCTTTCGATAGTTTAAGACAGTATATCCACTATTTGTTTGTCTGTCTTTTTTGCGGCTGAATCCGCTTCCTCTCTTCCATTTGCTTTGCTCACATTGCATGAACACACACACACACACACACACATTTACACTTTCTGACTGTTAGGTTGC
Organism: Seriola dumerili; assembly: GCF_002260705.1. NCBI lineage: Eukaryota > Metazoa > Chordata > Actinopteri > Carangiformes > Carangidae > Seriola > Seriola dumerili. The sequence continues at coordinate 6,303,243 of NW_019174733.1, read as the reverse complement.
CTGACAGGGTCGTAATTGGGCTTGTCACTTGTGGAGTATGTGTGTGTGCGTGTGTGCACATGAGTGCCGTGTCATTGCAATGCGGGACCTGCCCCTGTCAAAGACAAGGTCAGGGGATAATTTAATCATTAAAGACCTCCTCTTCTCTCTTCTCCTCTCATCTCCCCGTCTCTCCTCATCTCCACCAACTAGCTGACGACGCCAGAAATGTCACACGTTGTCATCATTTAGCCTGTGTGTGTGTGTTCGTGTCTTTGTGCACGAGAATGTGTCTTTTGTGGTTTCCCAGGCTTTTGTGCTGCCGTCTCTCCTCTCTCTTGTACTGTGGGATTGAGGGTGTCAGACTGAGAAATCTGTCGCTTTTTCTTGCTGTTTGGTATTGTACTACACTGTCAGTTCAGTAGCTATGTCAGCATGACACACTCAGTATTATGGTTACTTAAATCAAATACCATTACTGTCAGAAAATTCATTTATTCATCTAAACTCATTTAGCTCAAATATTTTAGGGAATTCTAATACTAATAGGGAATTGGGAGAAAAATACAATAATTAAAATATAAATACATTTTTTATCTACTGTATTCTTAGAGATTTAAAACAGTAGTTACACCCTATGATTACCTGTTGCTTATATCTAGACAGATTAAATTAAAATCTCCAGTTCACCGACAGCACGACCAGTCGACAATAAACGGTATATTTTCGAGGCATTTCCCAAAACGGTGATTTGACAGCTTTCAACCTTAGAGTGATCATTTATGGGGGAGAAAAGTCATGCAAAAGAGTGAAACTGAGAGTTAATTAAAATTCTCTAGGTCTGGAGAAACATTCATTGGAATAAGCGTTGGAGAAAAAGATGGGTGAGGAGAATAAATCCTCTTTGAATGTGTGTGTGTGTGTGTGGGGTAGGTGCCTCTTTAGGAGATGTACCTTCAGAAATGTAAATGTTCTTTTATGTTTTGCGGTCTAAAAGCAAAACGTACCCATGCTTATGAGCCAATGAATTAACCCTGACATGTTGGAGTCTCGTTGAGCTGCTGGTGATGCATGTGGAGCGGGTGCTCATGTCTTGTCCTCTACTGCCCCCTGCAGGTCTGACGATGTGGAGAGCATGGTGAAGGTAAGACCTGAGTGTGCCCACAGCGTTTGAGTGTCTGCGGAGAATGATGTGTCAGAACAAACGAACAGGGTTTCCCTGTTTGAAAGTAGTTTAGTGCAATATATGAAAACACAGAATCTTTTTTTTTTTTTTTTTTTAAACAGCTTTTTCTTGCTTATTCTTCACAACAAAATAGCTATGATAACCTATTTTCTCACCGTCTGCTACACACCAAGTTAGATTTAGGGAGAATATACAGTATGACAAATGCCATCTGCTGCCTTTTTATCTAAATCTCCTTACGGCACAGTGAGCATACAGACAAAGAAATGTAGAGGATGGATCTACTTAGTTTGTTCCTCAAGGGGCAATTTTATGCAAGATAGTTTGCAAAAATGTAAAATAAGACATAATTGTTAATATCAAATGAGATTAAACTGCATCTTTAGCCAGTACCCCGGTCTGTGATGTTAATTCTGTCTCATACCTTCTATAAACTACAGTGTTAATGTACCGTGTTTTTCTTCTTTCCAGATTACTGAGCTCTTATACAAAGACGAGCGCTTCTCCAATGAAAGCTCCAATCCTGCTGGTAAGGAAAGATTTTTACACTGTTATCACAGGCAAGTCGGAATATATATCTGTGTGTGTGTGTGTGTATGTATATCTATTCGTATCTATCACATATCAGTAATCAAACTTGCAGACTGCAGTCTCTGCAGTGTGTGTCTCAGTCACTTTCCAGCTATAAGTCAGATGACAGAAAAATGCCCTGTGTGTGTGTGTGTGTTCAGTTTCATTAGCAGCAGACTGCTGACCAGTCCACTCCTTGCCATGAAGCCTGTGTGTGTGTTTATGTGCAGGTGTGTGAGAGTGAAAGACGTGCTCTCTCTGTCGGAGGAAATAGAGCCTGGCTGCTGACACAGCGCTGAGTAGTTAAAGTGTATGAGAGTGTGTTTGTGTGTGTCAGTGTGGGACTGCATCTCTGGTCTGACTGTGTGTATGTGTTTGTGGAGTGTTAATGTCGCTCTGCATCAGTGTGTGTGTCACAGAGAGTCCCCAGCCCTGAGACTGGTGTGTGTGTTTGCTGGTGGGAGCGATGGAGACTGTTATCCATGTCACATCCCGTTAGACAACATCTGCGATCGTGTGTGTGTGTGTGTGAGAGAGAGAGTTGAAATAAGAGGAGGTTGTCACTGCCAGCCGTCGCACATTCACTCACACTGCAGCCCGAAAGCAGCTTCTGTCAGCAGAAAGGACACACAAACACACACTCTGCAGAGGTTACAGAAAAAAATAGTATAAATGCACAAATGGATGCAGTGACTGACACAGTGGCAAATGAAGTTTATTCCCAAGACAACTGCTCACTCTCTCTGTGTGTGTGTGTGTGTGTGTTTCCATCCCGTCCAGAAGGGGTATCCTTCTTGTTGTACAGTCTGATCGACAACATGTCAGAGCAGGAGGTGCAGGCACAGGAAGACAAACTGAGAAAATTCTTCAATCAGCTAAAAGCTCAGGTACACACACACACACACACACACACACACACAAGCATACACACACTCACACATACACATGCTCACTGATGAGGTGACAAATACAAACACACACACACCATACATTCATACACCAATATACTGCATATCCCGTTCATTCATAACCTTCCCGCTTTAAAGGAGCTTACACACTCTGATCTGAGATGATTTGCAGTGTGTAATCAGACTCGGATTATTCACAATATACACACACACACACACACACACACTACAGAATAAACTCACACAACCTCCTCCCTCTGCTCTATTTCTGAAGAGTGAAGGTTTGAGTTGGGCCATCCAGACATGTCGTGGAAGATTAAATCATGTTTTACACTCTTTGGTGAAAGGTCACGTCTTAACTGGCTGGTCAGTGAAGCAGTTTCCTGGTCCAGCGTGGAACCTTTTTGGAGGCACAGAATTGCCCTTAAATCAGACATCAAACAATATAGCTTTAATCAGAAACCAATAGTATCATCCATCATGTTATCCAGGATGCTGTGGAGCGAATTTGCCAAGTCGGACTCTTGATTTCATAGTGAAACACTCATGCTTGACGGATCAGTGTGAGCTCAGTAGGAGCTTGTGTGTCTGAAAGGACCCCGCTTGGCTCGTTGATTACACTCAATAAGTGTTTATCGTGGTAGAGCTGATGAACGATTAATATGAATCAGCATTGTCTATTGAAGTACAGTGTGTATTTAACAGAAAGCAGAACAACAGCAAAATCCTCTGAGTAAACATCAGAGCTGCAACTAATGATTATTTTCCTTATCAATTTTGTCATTCATTGTCATTCATTATTTATCATATCATATAGTCATTTGTCCATTGATTCTTTTTTCATCCAAAAAAAAGTCAACAATCTGCAGAACGGATTTCACCAAAACATTTTGTATGTTGTCCAGTTTAAATGCCAGTGTTTCCAGCGGCACATAAATGCAACTTTATTTTCAGCAGTCATTTCTCCAGAAATTGCAATCTCTGTGACAGCTTCTAAATTAAGCTAAGAGAAGAGAAACCCTGTTAAGGTTATTAAAAGCCTCTTTAGTTTACTAACTGTGCTGACTATCTTCAGCTGCTGTTCACTTTGGTCTCAACCTTTGGCTTTTTAACACACGAAACTCAACAGGTTGAGCTCCTGTTGTGCTGAGAGCTGATCGGTGCTTTGATGATGATGATTTTTCCTCCTTCTGTCTCTTCTCTCTGCAGAACATAACAATTTCATTAAACATCTACAGAGGCATCAGGAACCTTCTGCAGTCTTACCACATCCCAGAGCTCATCAAGGTACAGAGCCTGACCTCCATATAGTTCAGTTTTTACTCTGAATGTTTTGTGGTTTAGTCACTTGAGAAAAGCATCAGTGTAATCGACGAACCACAAACAGCCAAAGGCTTCATGCATTGTACATTGTGTACTGTTATTGTTGTCGCCCTAATGATGCAGATGTTGCCAACTGTTAACTCTATATGTGTGTGTGTGTGTGTGTGTGTGTGTGTGTGTGTGTGTGTGTGTGTGTGTGTGTGTTAGGATGTGATCACTTTGGTGGATCCCAAAGACAGAATGTCCATTGGCTCAGCTGTTCCCCAGGCTACTGTAAGTACGGCAGTGTGATGCAACATAATTGATATTTACTCTCTCTGTTGGAAAGATTTGTGTTGCTTGAAATTGTTAATGAATACAGCACCACAAATGCCTCATAGTTTCCTTTAACGTGTGTCATTTTGTAAGAATCTCCTTTTCATCTGTGAGTAATCTAAACTAAAAAACAGAACTTGTGGAGACGAGTGTCTATCAGCACAGGCTCATGTACGCATGTGGTGGTGTATGTAGTTATTGATGAACATCTCTCTGTCTCCATCAGGGAATTGGAGTTAATGTGCAGGTGCTTGAGAGCAAATTGGCTGAGCTGAAAGCAGAGAACAAACCTTTAGGCTCCGTTCTCAAACAGGTCATCCAGGCTCTCTGTGTGGAGGAGGTAGGATTTGTTTTGGACAACTCGGCCTCACACAACCTCCTCTTCCTCGTGAAAATGAGTCGCTTTGTCTGCGCGTTTACCCCTGAGATTTGTCATTTTGTTTTGCGATCAGAACCTGCAGCGCGCCCTTGAGCTGAAGCAGCAGTACGAGGAGGAGGTGACAGTCAGCAGCTACACCATCCTCATCAACCAGTGCTGTCACCACAACAATGTGGAGGAGGCGCTCAACCTGAAGAGGGAACTGTGAGTGGAGCAGGACACACACACACACCTACGCATAAGGCAATGCTGTGACCAGTAGTAGGCCATTAAAGTTTAACTTGAGTGGTATTAGGGGAGACATTAATGCAGGGTCCGGACCCTCTGTTGACTGGCTGGAACACAGGAAACTCTCCCGTCTTCCTCCCTTGTTTCTTTTTCTCGTCGCTCACCGCCCGGTTTCGGCATCAAACTGAAGTCAGACAGTGCAGTAGATGAGTTGCATTACTGTAAGTGGTCTACATTAATCTAATCTGTCACTCGCCCTCTCTCTGTCCCTGTCTTTAGAAGTCGTAAGGACTCATCAGCAGTGCTGGATACCAATAAATACATCGCCCTGGTCAAGGTGCTCTCCAAGAATGAAAGAGTGGAGGGTAAGTTCCTCTAGGGCTGCAGCAAATTACCGCTTTGATTATTGGGTTGTCATTATTAATCATTCAGTCTTTTGAGTGTCTTGGTAAGTAGTTAAAATAAGTAACTTCTTCAAACTGCTTGTTTTTTTTCCGACCAACTGTCCAAACCCCAAAGATGATATAATTTTAGCTTAAAGCATTGAAAACAATTAATTGATTATCAGAATTTTTGTGTCTGTTGATTAATTGACTAATCCCACTAGTTCTTAGTTCCTCACTACTTTTTCTCTGACAGTAAGCCGGATCAAAGGAGATCAGGCTTGAACTTAAAAAGGCCTACAGATGTGTGTGTGTGTGTGTGTGTGTGTGTGTGTGTGTGTGTGTGTGTGTGTGTGTGTGTGTGTGTGTGTGTGTGTGTGTGTAGTGTGTGTGTGTGTGTGTGTGTGTGTGTGTGTGTGTGTGTGTGTGTCACCAACTCTGTCACAATCTGTCTTTCTCCCTCCCTCAAACCACATTAGCCAGCCATTTCCAGAATGCTACGGTGGGTTTCCTTCAGCCCATCGAAGACCCAATTACCATCAGTTTTGCCGCTCTGCTTTTTGCACACAATGACAGGCAAAATGTTTCCCTTGTCTGTCCTCTCCTCTCCTCTCCTCCCCTTCCTTCACTCTCTCTCTGGCTTTCGTATCTCTGTCTCTCTATCTGACCCTCTCTCCCCTGTTCTGTCTCCAAGCGTGTCACCCCCCCCCCCCCCCCCCCCCCCACACACACACACACACACACACACCCACGTCAGTTAGAAATGAGAGAGGGGGAAAATTACAGGACTGTGTGTATTTTTGCAGAATTATTGAAATCCGCCTTGATGCTAATGGCAGATCATGTCTACCGAAGTGCTTGAGCATTTCACACAAGTGCACACACACACACACACACACACACACAGTGACACGCAAATTTGCATGTGAATTCAAGCAAAAGGCATTTGGTGGGCTCGACGGTTGGTGTGTCCATCTGTGTGTGTGTGTGTGTGTGTGTGTGTGTGTGTGTGTGTGTGTGTGTTGGGGTGTGTATAGGCAGTGCTAACGCATTTGCCATTAGCCAGAGTGTGCATATGGAGGGGGACGCTTGTCACCCACATTAGCACACATGGCTAACCTTGATGTTAGCCTGTCCCCACCCAGACGCTGGTCTGCCTGGCTTCCAGCACACACCAGGCCCAGTTGAAGATCACGTTTCCTGGCATCTTGCTTTATTTCTCGCCCTCTCTAATGGTTTGTTGTTTCGCCCTTGGTTCAAAGCATCCCATCCCACCTCACCAGGCAACTTTGTTTTTGCAGCGGTTCATCCTTTTGACTTTATCCTTGCGTCACCTTCCTTCCACCTCTTCTACAATCCCTTGTAATGACCTCCTCTCTTTTTAATCTTTTTACTTTTCCTCGGCTAGTCACTCAGCTATCATGTCAGACCTCACACACACACACACACACACACACACACTTACATGAAATACAAGCATGGAACAGCAGAAGCATTACATCAAGCAACACATTTATAAGTGCATTTATGAAGAGGTTAAGTACCCGAGGTTCCTCTCAAAACCATAACATGTACCTGTGAGATCTAAAATGTTGAGCCCCATATTAGGCTGCATTCACTCACACATTATCCGGCATAGGGAAAAAAAATGTAACCTCCCATTGTTGCCCCATACACATTTTAAAATTGTTATCATGAATTATAAATTAACATGATTTTATCCAAAGTTTCCTCGCTTCCACAAATACTGTACCAAATATAATCAATATAATGATTAACTTGTGTCACTGGTGCTGTGAATAGTTTCTGCTTCATAAGCTACCACTGATACAGCAACTGTTGTGACAACCTTTGAGTTGAATAAGATTCAGGGAAGATTCATCACTTCATAACATCCAATGTGACATCTGTAAGTTTGGTCATTTTTTAACTTTAACCTTTGGAAGACACGAATCATACGCATCAAAGTTTCTGTTAAATTCACACAATAAATTTGGGGTTCATCAGTGTTCATCTTTGTAGGAGCTCAGTAACTGTTGCCACTGTCAACACCAGTGCCAAGTGCTAAACTTAACATGATGGTTAATGCTTTTTACTGGGCATTGTAATCTCACACATTTAGGGGCAGTGGAAAATAAATGTAGCGTTAAAAAATTAATACACAAAATTAAAGCTGCCCCTAAACATGTAAAAATGCTTGTTTGGCCTTGAGTTGGGTTTGAATCTTTGGGTTGGGTTCAAACTTCATAAAACTTGCTGATACAAGTACCATATTGTTTGATCACTTTCTTTGTATAACCCATAGCAGAACAAGTGCCTCCTTTAGTCTAACCATCCTGAGACCCAGTGAACATGCCAACAAGGGCTCCAGAACCCTGAACACCCCCCCTCACCTCCTCCTACCTTTGCTTTTCACCCTCCATTTTTTATTTTTTTAAATACAACTCTCATCTATCAGCAAGCATCTCTTTGACCTGCCCTTGCCCCTCTGCCTTCATCCGTCCATTCTCCCACTTTGGTAAATACAACTTGTTCTGGCTTTCGGTAGTTGTGGAGTTGTGTGTGTGTGTGTGTGTGTGTGTGTGTCTGTTTTGGGAAAGAGACATCACTAGCAGTCAAGTCATGGAACATTAGATGAACCATTGGGCTGTGTGATGTCTGTTTACCTGGCCTGTCTGCCTCCCTCCCTCTCCTCTGTGTGTGTGTGTGTGTGTGTGTGTGTGTGTGTGTGTGTGTGTGTGCGTGTGTGGACTGGCTCGCTTTGCTGGCCACGATGCTCGGCTGAGCTGATGGATATGCATACTGTCTAAACGGACGGATAAAGGGAGAGATGGAGGTGGTATGTGGAGGGGGTGGGGGGGGTTTGGACGGTGGACGGAGCGATGCTAGCTAGTGTAGCTCCATTTGGGCAGATCAACTCCAAGCCACTGGTCTCAGTGATTAGCGGGTCCGTCAGAGTCTGATGGAGAGAGGTATGGATAGAAGGGGGAGGGAGGGAGACATGGAGAAAGACAGAGAGAGTCAGAGAGCGAGAATAAGTTGCATCTGAGCTGATAAACAGCACACACTTGACAACAGATCAGCTCATTACAGGGCAATTGTTTAAATGTGATACCGCCATCTTTGGTCAGATTGTTTTCCTTTGAAACCTTTTGTACAGGAATTTTAGTGTTTTGATGTTGGAGTTTGTTCATGCTATTGTTTAAAAATGACATGAGATACCTTTATAAATGTCCACTTTCCAGTTTAGTTAAAGCCCAGCTCGTCATCTTCCTCTCCCTGTTTACACTATTGATTCAGATGTAACTGGACCTCAGTTATCAGACAGCCCCACTGTGTTGGCACCTGTTGCTGAAGTAAGTACTAAATAGAAAATAACAGAGTAGGCATCATGTAAATGAATTGTCACATTAAGATAATATACAGTAACACAATTAACAGAACATCTGGATCTGTCCTGACTGTATAGAAGCTGCAAGACTTTCCAAACATTGGGAACTCTTCTCCACAGTGGCAGCAAAACCTGCTGCATGAATGGCTGTAGGTCAATCTGAGTTTACTCTACACTTTAGGGTCTGACTAACTCCAACACTCTAGGCTTTGACAGCAGAAGTCCTTTTTTTACGTCATGCCTACTGTGAAGTGGGTAATGTCTGTTTCTGTTGAAGGATCAACTAAATGGCAGCATACTAGAGGAAATGGGGAGTCGGAGCCTCAGACTTTCTGAATGCACAATGTTCTAATGTCGTGATCCTTTGAGATGCATATATTGCCAGTAACTTGAAGGTTTGCCCTCTTCCTTTCTTCATCACTCATGTCAAACCCTCACCCAGCTAACCAAACTTTTACCTCTGACAAGCTTCACCCCTCGCTCATTGTCCTCCCTTTAGCAGTGTTTCCTCCATTGCTAGTCACCCTTACGCCACCCTTCCTCCCTCTATTTTCCCCTGTCCCATTAAATCTCTGACAGCCTTTGGTTCCCATCGCCATAACAACTGGCACAGAGAGGTGGAGAGATGGAGAGACAGACTGAAATTAGGATGCCAAAGCACTCACCAGTGGCCTTGTCCCTCATCCCACAAGTGTGTGTGTGTGTGTGTGTGTGTGTGTGTGTGTGTGTGTGTGTTCCCAGTAGAGAGTGACACTCCTGTGTTAGGGGTTTTGTTATATTACCAGCTACTTAGGTGTTAGTATCGTTAGACCCACATTGTTCACTTTAACTTTATTTGTTTTCCTGCTTTTGTGTCTGCGTTTGCTACAAATTTCACCGACATAAGGAGCAAGGATTTTCGTTGAGTGAATTTTAAGGTGCCAGTATTGCCTGCAGTTGGAGGACTGGCTTAATGCACATTATTCAAATGTATTCTGTGTCTCTGCGTCTCTCCATTTCCTCCATTCCTCTTGGTCATGCTGTATAGATTAGTATCTGTGGTGGAGAGCGGCTGTATCGCTGTCAGCCCATTAGGAGCTGTCTAAATAGACAGTAAACGCATCTTAATTACCTTACTCTGATACACCACATATGCACACATACACACACGCTCTCCCTTTTCACCATTTAGCCCCTAGTGTTGGCCAGATGGGCGCGTGGCCCAGTAAAAAGCCCTCCATTACTGGCTGGACTTGACCAAACCGATCCACCCCTCAGCCCGCTTACCGGGGTCTCACTGGGGCCACTGTGGGCCCTTGTCGCCACATACCTATAATTTAGCCCCCCAAGTGCTTTCCACATGGCCACGGCAAAAAGCCGGCCTCCATTGTAGGGGTCTGGTAATTGTAGTCTCGTTTAGAAAACCGCAAGTAGCAATTAGCGCAGAGTTGGCATTATACGGGGTTGGATTTTCATCCCCGCTGGGCGCAAAATGCTGTTTTAATATGGGTTTGTTTTCCCCACATGGAATTAGCTAAAGGGGCCTTTTATCATATTCACACACCCTACTCTTCTCTCAGCCAAGCTCTGCCCACCTCTCGCTGTCTCTCTCCTCATCTCTCTGCAGTATCTCTCTTTCTCCTTGTCTTTTGTTCTTTTCGTTCATCCTTTTGTCTTTACTTCTAAATCCGTCTCACCGTCACTTTATCTTTTTATAGAGAGGCTGAAAGTCTCTCACACCTCATCTTACCAAAAGCGTCACGCGTGTTGAGAGTTTGTTTCTTAACAATGACAGTTTCTGTGTGTTTGTTTCATCTTCCCTCCGTCACAGAGGCGGTGGACATCCTGAAGGAGATGAAAGAGAAGGAGGTGGCAATAACTGACGCACACGTCGTCATGCTTTTCCACACACTCAACGCCCTAGCGGCCAAAGGCGACGTGCCTGTCATCCAACAGCTGCAGGACACCATCTTTACCCTTGGTCTGACCAAGCCCTCCGCCAATCTCTGTTCACCTCTGATCACTGCCTACCTGGAGAGGTACGACGGTCACCAGTCACAATGACACTGATTTAAACAATCATACACACACACACACAGACGAACACACTTTGCTCATGTGCTCGCAGAATTAATGTTGAAACATTTTTATTTTTTTATTTCTATCCTATCATTTTTTTTATTTTTGAAGTTCTTCACTAAGCAGCCAAAAAGCTCAGTGTTGTTGTCATATTTGTGTCTTCATCAGCCAAATCCAGTTGCCAGGTGTGTGTATGTATGTGTGTCTCAATGAGTCACTCATCCCTCCCTGTGATCATAGCTGAGGTTACATTCTGGGTCAGCGATTCAGACAGAGAGAGGATGTGGAAATTGCACATTTATGTGTGTGTGTGTTGTTAGAGCCAGGTTTTGTTTGTTTGAGGATTCACCAGCTGCAACCTCTCCCATGAGCCCCCACCCCTGATCTCCTGAAACACCCACTGCTATACTCCAAGGTGGAAGTGTGTGTGTATGTGTGGTGAGAGATGGCCATCGATGCTTCTTCCCATAATACAAATATGCAAATTACCATTACCAAACACTGGCTGTGGGGTCACTGGTATTGCCCCACCCCTCAACTCTATTCAGATTGTGTGTGTGTTATTCAGTGTGTGTGTGTGTGTTCTATTTGTCAGAGCAGCTTTTAAGTAGATCAGCTCATTAGCATGTTAATTATGTACAGAGCACTAATTGCTGGATTTAACACAGGCACGCAGTGCGCCGTTAGGGGCCCGCCACTACACACACACATGACCTGCACATGCTTTCATACACACTGTTTACTTCTAGTGTACATGCTGCAGCAGAGTTAGACCTTTGCAAATGAAGCTCATGCACACACACACACACACACACACACACACACACACACACACACAGCTCAGACTATCACACACACTCTGGTGCTCCCCTGCCGCTGTTTGTTTTGCTGTAAGTCTGGTCTCTGGCACAAACAGAGTTTCCAGGTTCACTCGTTAATCACTGCCTCTGTGAGATTAGCAGGCTAATTTACTTCTGGGTCATCAACAGCAGCCAAAATGTGCGCGCACACACACACACACACACACACATACACATGTTCACAAATCAAGTGCCAGTTGTACTTCCTCCAAATGATCCTGCAGTGAACATACACTAATGAACACAAGTGAACAAGCTTGCTGCTGCTCTTCTTTCATCATCATCTGTCTTGTGTTGTTGCTACATTTGTTTTTTAGCTGGTTGGTTGTTAAGACTTGGAAATAGTCAACAAAACTGATGTGCAGATAAAGTTTATTAGACAGAGTGGTCCACTTCACCTGAACGTTGGATAGATTTGGACTGTTAATATTCCATAAACAATGCACATCTTTATTGAAGCTCTTCTCCTTTTCACTGTCTAAACCAGCTTTGATTGAACAGATCTCTCTCTGCAGGAGTCGCATAATGACTGACTGGCTCATCTCAAACATCGGTTTCAGGCACTGAATAGCCTTGAAAGCGCTTAGATGAATAACGAGTAAATAAGCTCTGTCAGAAAGTCTTGTGTTGTAACTGCAGCTTCGCAGAGTGAAACTAATCACAGCCATGACACTAATCATCAGTTTTTCTTTTCATTTGCTTCAGTTTTCATTGGCATCAACAAAATGACTTGTAAGGCTCTGATATTCTTAGTTTCATCATGAAACACTCAGTGTTGGTCTTTTGGAAATTAATCATTTTACAAATGTGTCTCTTGAGAAGTTGTATAAAATGTGTGAAACAGTGAAGAATGTAAAGCAGCTCCAGCAGTGGTTCAGCCAAGCCTCAGGGCAGGTTTGAGCACCACAACACTTGACTTATATGCTCCAGTTGTCTCTCTCGTCTCTGTTCTTCTCTTTTTTTATCTTTTATCTTCATCCCTTCGTCTCCACCTTTTCATTCCGTCAGTCAGCGGACAAACAGACAGTCGAGAGGAGGAGGGACGGAGGGGAAGCGATAAAAGAGGACAAAGCAGACATCACTCCCGCCTGCATCCGTCTCATCGCCGCGTCAGCGCTAATGACTTAATGAACACTTCTCCGGCAGATTAGCCCTTGACAGCCCATCATACGCACCGCCCCGTTAGCCATCATGCCCGTTCGCTCGGTATTGTGTGTGCTAACCCACTACTATGCTAGCTGGCAGCTAGCTAAGGTTGCCACATCCTTATGGAAATGATTAGCGACAGGAAATGCTAATGAGTCCAACAAAATGAAGAGCTGGCAGGACGTGTATCATAAGGCGGCAACGGTGGCGATAGAATAGGTGGAGAAGGAGGAGGGTAGAGAGCTGACGAGAGATGAGTGGCTCAGAGGAAAATACCTCATTCACTCCCACTCTTTTCTGCTGTCTCCGTACAAGGAGTTTAAGTGAGTCCAAAAAGAGAAAAAAAAATTTAATTTTCCATAGATGAATGGAAGCAGCCCCAGGTGAAGTAAATGAGAAGACAAGCAGAGGAAAAGATTGGTGAATAACAAAGAAAAAGAGATGATGAAACTCCAGCTCAACACAGCTCCATTAAGTGCTGAACTTGTGATCTTAAAGGGAACTAATCAGAGTTTTGTACGTAAAACATTGACTGTCTGTTGTGAACATAGTCACTGAAGCACAGAGGATATTCACTACCCAGATAGCAGATTAAATCCGGGCCATACTTGACACATATGCATTGATTTCTTCTGGCCCGAATCTGGCTCATATACAGCGTGAATCTCAGATGGTACTTCCTCATCTGGACCAATTCTGGCACACACAGAAATTCTTGCAGCTGTGAGACAAAATACCGGAGGATAACAGCGGAATCGGCCCAGATGTGGAATCATGTGGGCCAGGCTCGGGCCAACGACACAGGTATATGTTGGGCCAGAAGTTTCATTTTGCTATCTGGATCGTCTTTGCAGTTGCCCACAGCCTCATTTAGCTCCTTGTTTTGATTTTCCAGCCCCTCTAATCACTGTTGTTTCCTGCTGCAGAAGGCAACTGGTTTTAGCTGTACACCACCACCAAACGGCAAGCAAGCAGTTGTTGTCTAGCTGGTAAAGGAAATGGAACATTTAGCAGCAAAAAGCCAGAGATATTTCTCAGAGATATTTGATAGGGAGGTAAACAGAGAGTGGATGTTGGACTTCAATTGGTCATGTGGCCAGAAACACCACTCCAAATGAATCCTAATGCTGCTGTCTGTCTGTCTTCTGGATGTGTAAATGCTATTGGCTGTAAGCTAAGACACATCAACTTTATAAGGTGATAATATGTCAGATATTGTGTTGTCAGCTTGTTTGACTGCCCCTGAGCAGCAAAAATAATGAGTGTGTGGGTATTGGCGTGAACATTAGTAAGTGCCATTCTTCAGCACGTGTAACAGCGGGCTAGTGGTGTCATGATCACGGTCTCATTTGCGCTTCGACACCGCGTCCTCCCCCACGCGAGGACAGTGGCTTGATAACAGGCCTGCCGATCTCCCCCGAACAAAAGAAGGGGACGGAGAGGGAGAAAAAGAAGGAGGGAGTGAGATGAAATGAGCTTCCTTGTCTAATCCTTCAGGTTTCCACCGAGCAAAGCGCTCGTTATTTTTTCAGGGCTTAATTGGCTGGAAAGTGGCTGACATGCAAAGTTGGGGACATTAACAGGGCTGTGCGCCGCAGTAAATGGCAACGCAAAGTGACAGTTAAATTGTACCTAGGGGAAATTATCCATCTTTCGACATCCTTAGCTCTTTTTTTGGGGTGGATCGGCAGGCGGAGAGAGGGGGAGTGAGGGTGGCAGAGGGGGTGTAATTGCAACACCAGGCCCTTTTTTCTGCCAAGAATGATGGGGTGTGTTTTTTTTTTTTTTTTTTTAACATGTCTCATTAGGAAGGAGGGATTATAAGTAGATGTGGAGGAGCTTGACGGAGGAATGAATGGGGTGGACAGCTAGAAGGGATGAAACAAAAGTGGAGAGGGAGTTTTGAAACATCCACCAACATGACTTGGCGGCAATGTGTTGAAATGGCTCCAGTGGAAAAGCCTTGTTTACCACACCGCAACAGTTAAGTTAACTGTGTGTATAAGCCACATTATGTTAAATAAAAAAAGCGGCGCTCTGCACTTTTTTTCTCGTCCTTGTCTCGTTTTTGGAGTAAATTGCGTACCCATGTCCCCCCTCCTCGGTCTCGTTCTATCTCCAAACTCTTTCTCTCATTTTCAAAAATCTCTTAGTCTCTCTTCTGTGTTGTTCAATCAGACTGTTGTGCAGTTGAACAGCCTCTTGACTGGCGCTGCTGAATAATGTTGTCCCTCTTCATTTCAATTAGTGGACCTCTTTACCTTCCAACCCTAATCACGCCATTCCTCCTCCCTCCATCGCGCTCTTCTTCTCCTGCCTCACAGGAGCCGAACTCAAGGTCATACCTTTTTTTTTTTTTTTTTTTCTGGTTTGTTGGTCTTTTCGGGCATATTTCTCTCATCCGCTTGTCTAATTGATACAAGGAGAAAACACTTCAGAAATTATACCTGTTCACTCTCAATCTCTCTCTCTCACGGTTTGTCTATCTGTCTCTTTCTCACTCACTTACTCTGCCCCCTGCCTCCCCCATGGGTGCCCTATCTGCTTTGACCTCTGTGTGATTGACATGGTAATTACCCAATCAACAGATTGATGGCAGCGCTGTCACAATAGAGGGGATTGAAGTGGTCTCTCTCCCTCCCCCTTCTCTCCGCTTCTCGTTCTTTTGCTTCCTTTCCCCATCTCTTACTTCTCTCGTTATCACTCCATCAGGCGCACTCATCCTCTCTCTACACGCTCTTTTGTTTGTTCGTCCGCTCGTGAGGGATGGGCCGAGTGGGGGGGGGGGGGGGGGGGGGGGGTAGACCGAGCAAAAAAAGGATGACATGAGACGAAGGGAGCGAGCTGCTGGTGGTAGGGGGGCTCTAATGTTGTTGCCATATTTCTGCTAAATTGCTCAGCTGGGGGGCGAGGTCGTCAGAGGGGAGCGAAAGCTGACAGCATGGAATCAAAAGGAGGATGGTGAGGCGAAAAAGACGAGGAAGAAAGGAAGGAGGAGAGAGGGAAGATCAGGTGGAAAGGGAAATGAGAGAAGAGGAAATGAGGGGTTAAAGGGGGTTGGAGAGGACAAAAGAGGAGAAAGAGCGAAAGAAGTTGGGAAGACGTGAGAGGAGCTGAGCAGAGAGGGTAAAGATCAGTCGAGTCCTTTTGTCTGTTGCATTGCTTCCCCTCTAAAAGCCTGTCCAGAGGGATATTAGCCACTCGCAGACAGGTGTGTGTGTGTGTGTGTGTGTGTGTGAGTGTGCCTGATTGTGTGAGAATGATGTATTGGGGCCAAAAGGCTTCATCACCCACAGTTGTGCTGTCATGAATTCAAAGGCCTGTATTGTTGTGGTAGGTCATAGTGCTTGAATAGGAGGTCACAGGGTTAACACCCCATGATACACTCTCGATTCTCTACCAACACAGTCCCGTCCATGACAGATTGGACGGCCCTGACATCTAACTCGTTTTCTGCTCTCTCTCCCAACTCTCCCTGCGTGTATTTGTGTGTGTGTGTGTGTGTGTGTGTGTGTGTGTGTGTGTGTCCGTCCGTCCGTCCGTCCGTCCACATACCTGCAGAAAGGACCTGCCCGGAGCTCTAGAGGCAGTGCTGGAGTGTCAGAAGCGCTACAACCACATGCCTCGCATCCACGACATCCTCGTCGCGCTGGTGGAGAAAGGAGACACCGAACTGCTGCAGAAAGGTTACACACTTGTCTGTTCGGACCACACACTCTGTCAAACACTCATCTTTTGTCTGCTCCATCAATCTAGCGCTAAAACAACCATTAAGTCGATGGAAACATTTATTGACAATTTCGATCATTAACTTCAGTAGGTCACCGAGCATTTGCTGTTTCCAGCTCCTCAAATGTGAAGAGTTAGAGTCGCTAATCCAAAGTGCCCGTGCAGTGTTTGCATTAAATGTGCACGTAACAAGTGCCAACAATTCCGAGAGTGTAAGAGGGGCAGAGAGTGAGAGAGGTTCAGACCGGGGTCGCGGTGAAGCACGTTGGCAGATCACGGTTTGAACAGTCTCCCTGCATGTCGACAGCAACGCGGTGAAAAGGTCAAGTTCAATGTGCCGCAGGGGCAAGTGGCTCTGGAGTGCGTAAAGGTTGAAACCGTGCAGTGAAGCACCTCTCCACCTCCCATCCCTCCCACCCTCATCTCTGACCCCTCTCCCCCCTAAGGTGACAGACCCTTAGAGTCACCCTCAAAAAAACGAAATGACTTTTTACAACAGTTGTCTGACAGAGGCCAGCATGTTAACCAGTGCCAATCAGTGGATCTTGAAATAACACATTATTCTGTCTCCCACTCCCCTCATTTAAAGTAGAGAGAGGTGACTTGTAACATAAACTTTAAATCTCACTCGATCTGACAGCGTTGTGAGTGCATGTTGAGTGCTGCAGCCTGCTGCACCCCGGCTCGCTCCTGTGGACCCATGCTGTCGCGGTGCATGGGTGGTCTGAAAATTCACCTTAAAACACACCATGTGAAAGAAAAGCAGAAACGTACTGCAACCGTCAAACGCGCATCCTTCCAACAGACTGACCTTCAGTGGTCCAAAACACACTAAAAGCATGACACGGCTTGTCAAAAGACCGTCACTCACATGTCTGACCTTGGTTTGAGCTCGAGCGTCAACAGAAAACTAAAATATGGAGTTTTTCTGAGGTTCTGAGAGGAAGAAGTCACCAAACATGCTTTCAACCCGGACATGTCTACGGGAACCTGAGATGCAGTAGAGGGAAAGTGAATGAATTTGTTTTGTTAATGAGCCGATGTGGTTCAGTCTTCCACTAAAGCTTCAGATTAGGATGTGCGCATATGAAACACAACCTAAATTTAGTCTGGAACTTGTCTGAAAACTTGCCCACATTAGATCTTGACCCAAAATTAATTTCTGAGTGATTTAAGTCCAAAATGCAAAATGGCACCACTTTGTTCTTTCAGTTGACTTCAGATGACACAAGTAAAAGGGAGAGGGATTATTCTTTCTTCCTCTGCTTTGCTGAATATGCTGGATAACTGAAAGTTTGCTGTGAGTGTGTGTGTGTGTGTGTCTGTCTGTCTGTGTGTGTGGTACCTGTCCTGAAGCTGCTGGACAGAGATAATACATAACGCTGAGCAGAGCGCTTTAGCAAGTTTACCAGGAGAGCTTAGGCTTTCATTCGGGACTTGTGTGTGTGTGTGTGTGTGTGTGTGTGTGTGTGTGTGTGTGTGTGTGTGTGTGTTTGTTTGAGAGCAGGCTTGATACGGCTGTTTTGTGCCTGGGACATTGTGCCAAATAATGGATTCAGAGTGAAAGCATGAAGTGTGTGTTTGTTCACCTTGTAGTCATTTTTATTCATGACCTTTCTCTGCTCTGTTTCCCCACCTGCCTGTCTCTCTCTTCAGCCATGGACTTCATAAGTCAGGAGCGAGGGGAGATGAATATGCTGTATGATCTGTGCTTTGCGTTCCTGCAGACGGGCCGCTACCGTGAGGCTCGCAAGGTCATTGAGGTAAACGAACACAACACTGCTTATTCCTGAAACAAATGTATTTAGTCGTAGGATGTAGTGACGTATTTATTATACCATGTAGCATCATGTCTGTAACACAGTATGTAAAAATAGGTCTCCTATATATTGTCACCATATTCAGATGTTTCTCATAATAACCAACCTAAATTTATATTGTTTCTTAGTGATCTCAAAACAAGTTCAGCGTGAAATAATCATTTCTAACGATGGAACATTAACAGGTTCTTATTTCACTGCTATGCAAACTCATGTATGAAGCGACGAGTGGTATCTGTATTTGATCTTCCTGGTTTGACCACACTCATCCAGCGCTGTGTGCTGTACTTAACTAAAATCTGCCTAATTCCCGCCAAAGATGTACCTGTTTTTTTTTCTTTTTTTCTTTTTAGTTTCTGTCCCCTCGGTTGGAACAGAATGACACATAAGAGCTTTCATTCATATTCTGGTTCCACTTCACTAACTGTGAAACAGCTGAAGTGAATAGCTCTCGTCTCTCTATTTGAAGCATCCGCGGTTTGTTGTTCGACTGCCACTTGCTGCATCTGATCTCAATAGATAATTAGATTCTCAATCACACCTACAGCTACCTGATGAAAAATAGTTAGATAAAAATCCTCTGCATGACTGTCAGGAGCCAAAGAGGTCATGCAGGATGGAATTGCCAAACTCTTTTTTTTTTTTTTTTTTTTTTTTGTCATTGCTCGTCTGACCTGAATATTTCATGAATATTTATATCTTTGTCATCTTAAGTCCTGCTATAAAACCCTGTAGATTAGTGTGAGAAAAATAGAGAGGCAAAGCAGGCAGATAAGAAGCGATTTTCACATGGATAAAAAAAAATGGATGGGCAGTCAGGGACTGGAGGACAGAGAGATTGATGATTAAATGAATAGAGGGATGAGCTTGACATAAGAGGAAGGGAAACAAGGCCATTATGTTTCCTGATCAGGATGAGAACAAAACGGAAGAAAAAAATAACTTAACTCCCTCGCTCTGACTCTCTCTCTCATGTCCTGTTGTGCACTAAAAGAGGGATTTGTCCCTCTTGAGGATTTTCAAACCCTCTTAAATATTACTGACATGTTGTTATTATTGTGGCTCTCATTCCTCTTCTGCTAGATTGTATGGCTGTTATCCTACATGCCAGTGGTGTGTGAGATTGGTGATGCCTCGTAAATAGACTTACAGATGTACATGCTGACACGATGTCGATGAAGGATGTAGGGTAGAGTGACAAAAGCTCAACTGCGTCACCCCATCTGTTGGGTTTTAGCTTGAGGGTTTGACTGGTTTGCTGTGGACACACAGCGTGAGGTTGAGGTTTTTGGGCCATTTTTGGCTTTATTGCAATGAGGACATTGAGAGAGAGCGAGACAGAGAGACAGGGAGGTTAGGGGAGAGAGAGAGGGGATGACATGCAGCAAAGGGCCTCGGTTGGACTCAAACCCAGGCTGCTGCAGTAAGGCCTGCGCTCTGCTCTCCGCCCGAGAAAATCATGTTTTTACCTTGTTAACGTGTCCATACGGTGTTTTTTATATAATAATAGACATATCATGAGCGAAATAAGCAGTCAAAGCCACGACCGCCTATTTAAACCCTGACACTGCTGGGAATCGACGACGCCCTCATAAAAATGGATTCAGGCAGCCAGTGATTCATATGTTTTAGAACCTGTGGAACCAATCCCTTCAACTCACTGAGGCTCAAACATGTGGCTGAGTCTCTTCGATATTTCCTCTAACACTAAACATCTGGATACACTTTACTCTTTCACCTGGCAACGCAGCACAAGCAGCGGTGGTCAGGGCCCGATGCTGATTTCTCAATGAGGAAGTAAGCGTAGATTTGCTTCCAGCCCCGGTTCTCCATTTTTTTCACCTTTTTATGTGGGTAAATCATGTTAAACAAAGATATTAATCATATATTAATCATAGCAGAGTATTTTTACTCAGTTTAAAACATGTCTGGAGTCGTACAAAAATAAAACGGTGAGATAGAGCTGAGGTGAACTGCAGAGGCAGATGATAATTCTCTGTAGTCGGTGACCTCTTTCACATTACACATCGGCATTTCATCTATTGTTTATATAATGATATTGATTAATGCAACTTTAAAGCAGAATCAGCCGAGTGGTGGTGACCTTGGACCCACAGAGGTGCCAGTTTAGTGCAATATAATCAGGAAAAGGCAAAAACTGTCACTGAGATTATACATTTCAAAAACAGAGGCCCAGTTAACCGGTGAAGATGTTTCGATCAAAGTCTGTGAACAGAAAGTCCACTCCTGAACTCTCACTTATTCTCCTTTGCATGACGATGGATATAGTGCTCAGGTGATATATAACTCAAATAGAGTCATATCTATCACTCAAATATGCAAACACACACACTCAAACACACAAATGCTTTTTTTCTCCCCTGTGAGAGCGTCAAGTGGTAGTCCAGAGTGGTGTCTCTCTTTAGACTGTGTTTGGTATAATTGGCAGCTGATTAATCACAGCTAATTAAATGTAATGATAGAGAAAGGTGGCCAATTTTGTGCTAAATGGTCATGGTTAGGTAGAGGATTGTCAGGTGGCCGGGCCTATTATTGTGGCACGCGTGTGTGTGTGATGGTCAAGGTTAGGTAGTATTGCTAAAGAGTGGTGAGCCATTATGTGTTTTTGTGTTAGGGAGAGGGGTTTGGCCGCGTGCGTGTGCATGTGTGTATGTGTGTGTGTGTGGACTAAGTGGCCAGGTGATTAGTGGAATTACAACATTAGGAATTGAGATGGAGAGGGTTTGTTAAGTGGAGGTGAGACGAGGTCGGCTCTATCTTTTTTATTTTTGTGTACATGCTCATAAGGATGAGAGAGAAACCTGTAAAGTTTCAGCATCCAAAGGCCACACAAGACTCTCAAAGAGGCAGAGTAATGCCTGTAATACACTCTGCTGTTTGTGTGTGTGTGTCAGAGGATTGTCCTAATAATCTGACCTTTTCCATTATCTCTTTCAGAAAGTGAGAATGTCTGCGCTGTTTTTTGTTTGTTTCCTCTTTGTATTCTTCTGATCCACCCGTGCATGTGTAAATTATGTGCCTTCTTATTTCTGGGGATTTTGTTTTCTGCCCAGATTAGGGAGATTTGTCTCGACGGATTCAAAAATCCCAAACATATTCATATGTGTGCATGTGTTTGCGAGTAGATGTGCGAAAGGCTGCTTTGTGCCTGCAAGACTTTACCAAGTAAAAGGAGTCGCAGGCACAAAAAAAAAAAAAAGATGGAGCACTTGCACTGGGCCTTAGTCTCTAAGAAGATTAGACAGACTGAGAGAGAGTGAGTGCAACACATTTTAATTTGTCCCTTTGGCTGGTTGGGTAAGAACATAATGCCTTTGCCTGGGCCGGATGGAGGGATGGAGAGGCAGGGGAAAAGACCGAGGAGGAGCACGGGAGATTTGGAGGAAGAGGGAGGGATTGAGAGAAGTGGGGATTGAAAGAGGAAAGGATGAAGGTAGTGAGGGATGGGCAGAGAAAGGGATGAAGCCCATCTTTTCTTGACTTTCCCCTCCCTCTCACAGTATGATGGGCTCCCATCAAAGAGGCCAGCGGGAATTGAGCGCTGTTGATCCCCGTTCAGATTAACTTCCTAGCAGATCGTTCTGTTTCTCTCTCTCTCTCTCTCTCTCTCTCTCTCTCTCTCTCTCTTTTTTCTCAGACAGATTACCAGTAAAGAGAGGGAGGGTGAGATTTCTCAGTCCTAGTCTTATTCAGATTGTATCAAAGCCCCAAGAGATAGATGAAATCCTGATCACTGTTATTCCATGATAATAATCACATAGTCACTCCACATATCAGGCTAAATCTGAGCTACATGAGCCTGCAGATCAATCTATGTCAGCCCTTATTTGACAGCTCACACACTCAGTCTATCTGTAAATCATTGGTGCCCTAAACGTACGGTTTACAGCAGGTGGGACTTTATAGTCAGCACATTTTAATCCTAAACTCATATTCTTCTATGTTCTATTTTTACATTTTTTAAATTAGCATCTGATGTTAAGAGAATATTGAGAAGTCTTTTCTCTTTTCTCGACCTGATCAGCTCTTTCTTTTTCTCCACTCAAATCTTTGTTGCAAGAGATTTCCAAAAATAAAATAATAACCATGACAACAACAACAAAACCTTTGGGGAAATGCAATATCGCAATATTTTTATTATTTATGTAGTAATGTTGTTAGATTGTTTGTGTAGTTCTGTTCCAGTGTCATGGTTTTGAGTCTTAAATGAATTAAAGTTTTTCTGTTTTTCTTCTGTCTTCTTTAATCTCCAAATATGTGTCGGTTTTTCATAAAGAAGACTCACAGATATTATATGAGTTCCAACCAGGGATCACCAGTTTAACTGTTAAAGTAAAGCAACAGTGCTAAACACCAAAATATGAATTCATATGTTTTGTATCATTGGAAAATTAATGTCTTATCTCTTTTGGACTGTTGAAATAAGCAAGTTAATCTTAAAGTAACGTTGCCTTGAGTTCTTTCTGATGTTATACTAACTACATGATCAATCAGTAAACAACAAAATAATGAAAATGATGAAATGAAAATAGTCTTGAGTTGCTGCCACACTGTGCAGCTCTGATGTCATACACTCCTCTAAACACAACTGTATCCTCAATTGTGTTATGTGTGTAGTGATGCACTGCGCTGTGGCTTTTATGTACCTGCATGATGTGAGCTCGCTCAAGGCCACACAGACATTAACTTCTATCTGACAAATACATCAGTGTGAAGTTAATGTGAAACCACTGCACCCTCATAAAAGTACAAGATCTTATTTTTTAAACGGGTGAAATGTGCATCTATATTGATTCTTATATGAGCCTGTAATAAGTTTACATCGAACAATAGCAATATTTAAAATGCTGAATGGCTGGATGGGTCAGTATGGATCAATAGGCAGTTACCGTATAGATACTGCTTTAAGAGTTATATATATTTTTAACCTATATTTCGTTGACTTGCTACATATATCATGCTTGTACAGTTATTTATTTTATTTTCATGGTCCAGTTAATATCCAGACAACCTGACTAGGTTGGATGCTGTAAGCAGACTGGATCCTTTTCAGCATAATGTATAAAACATCCACACAATTATCACATTCCACACACTGACATTCAGCAGATGGTCAGTGCAGCTGCAGTTTGCCTATACTGTTATTTATCTGCTCTCTGTATTATTTCCTCAAAAATTCTCATCTGTTTTAATGTTTGCAGACCCCCGGGCTGAGGGCAAGGCCTGGACGCCTGCAGTGGTATGCAGAGAAATGCATTCTTGCCAACCAGGTAACACACCCGCCCACACAGACAAACATAACAGCCTGCAATGATCAAGGCCACGAAGAGGGAAGTGAAAAAAGAAAATTGAAAATACAAAAATTCCAACTTTAATCATGTATTGTTGTGTTTGCGTGTATATAGATGGAGGCCTTGGAGCAGATGGTAGACATGACGGCCAAACTGTTTCAGTGCGACAGAGATGAGATGTACAGTTACATCCTCCGTCTGTGCAGTAAGTTTCTTTCTTTCTGCTTCGTCCGTCTGTTTGTGTGTGGGTGTATTTGACCTCCTATTTACCTGCAATCCCCTCGTGCTGTCGTGACCCGCCAACTCTGGATGGGTTGTGAGCGCACAGTGTTCTTGCCCCAGGGTGTGTGTGTGTGTGTGTGTGTGTGTGTGTGTGTGTGTGTGTGTGTGTGTGTGTGTGTGTGTGTGTGTGTGTGAGAGAGTGAAGGAGAATGGGATCGCTCAGAAGTAAGCAGAAGACATGGTGTGATTGCTGCAGAGGAGCGCAGAGCAGATAACAGTTGTGATTGGAGTGTTGAAGCTGATTGTCAACCCATTACCCCCACTTCCCTGCGTGAACACACACACCACTAGTTGGTGTGTTTCCTAAATTACAGCATAGTTGAGGGTCAGTCAGTTGATCAGATTAGTACTTTGATTGACCTCTGTCAGCATGGAGCGCTTTGACCGACTGTACAAGCACACGTGTCATGGCTCTCATAAATTAAATGAGAACAAACCTTTTCTCATTCCCACTGCTTTCTTGTTTCTTGTTTTCAGAGAAGACAAACAACTGGGAGAAGGCCGAGGCGCTGTGGACAAAAATGCAGGAGGAGAACATCATTCCCAAGGAGAGGACCCTGCGTATGCTGGCAGACATCCTGAAGAGTAACGGCCAGAAGGTGCCCTTCGAAGTGCCTGAGGTAAAACGTCAGCTTTATAATCCATACATCCCAATAACGCTCATTAGACAGATGTGTTATTCAGAAGAATAATTGCCAGGAGGTTCCCTGGAGGGCCAGAGGAACCTGAAAGTAAAGGCCAAGAGATTCCCAAGAGTTTTGGAGGACTTTATAAGAGCCTGAGGTCAAACATGACACACAACCATGAAGCACTGATGGTTAAACACACAATACAGCTGTGCCTGTGCATACATTTCTGTCGTTAAATCTTGAATGAGATGGAGTTGAGGTACCCTTGGTTATAGCCTGAGATGATTAGTTGAGCAAAAATGGTAAATATCTTAATAATAATAATATCTTTTTCGATTTCATTAATTTCATTGTACAAAAAGCAGTTTTTAAGTCTCACCTTGAGCTCTGGGAACTTGTGATGGTCATTTCTCACTGTTGTTTCCTCTACTTTGATATTAAAGCCGTCCTTGATAAATAACCATAAAAGATAATTCATCTCATTTCCCAAAAAGGCCGAATAGATAGAGTAATTTATTAAATACAAATGGGAATTTGTAGTATTACAGCAGCCAAGTCACACATGAACACAAAACAAACAACACAAGGGCACAGACAGGCACTGTAGATCAGATATGACATAATAAAAACAGAAATAACTGAAACCATGATGAGTAACTGACATAAAACTAAAAACTGGGACCATCTAAGTTTAAATATATACATTGATAGTGCCTAAAATGCTGTATGTTATCCTGTAAAGATATGGAGTGACACAGATGAGTATTGAGTATAGCCAAATATAAACTGAAGCTGCACACCATCATTTAAAATACAATGGTCTCATTCTCAGTTATTTTCATACTAATGACACCACAAGTTGATTTTTATTATTTTTTCTGAATAAAAACCGTTGCTTACTGAATAGATTAAACGAAGAGCAAGTTGATCCGAACCTCTGATCACAGGAACTGACCCCAAAAACCCTCTGAAAACTCTTATCAGCTGCTCTGTCCACACAGCCCCCTCTTCCCCACCCCACCCTGCTCCACTTTAAGCCTCTCTTCATTACATACAGAGGAAACAGGATTGAAGCTCTGATCTGAAGTGTGGTCAATCAGACCGGCTGGCTGGTGAAAGGAATTACAGCTTGATCTGTCTGTAAATCTGTAATGCCAGACTAATTTAGCCAGCAGCTAAATGCCACCATATGGCTGCCGCTGGATGCTTAGTTACATATATGCATGTGTGCTGAACCGTATTCTGACCAAAAGACAAAATTAAGCGGAGAGAGTCAGGATTTTTATTTATTTTTTTCAATTGAATACAATAAAGACGGAGCGGATGCTGTAATAATCTGTTTCTTTGTGTTCTGTTGCTCCACTCCTCCTCGCTGCTTCGCTTTGCACATGCAAGTGTGCTCCGATGGCCCGAAGCATGATGAGACAGGAAGTGATTGCTGTTGCCTGGGGCGTTGAACTTGGTGACCCCAGGGGCTCTTGAGTTGACACCCTTGCTCCGACACACATACCCTCTAACACACATACACTTTTCTTTTGCCCCTGGGGTGCCAGACCTAATTTGCCCCCAGCCAATACAGCTTAACCCCCTCCCCTCGCGGGTACACGGGTGACCGAGCATTAGGGGACCCTGCCATGCCTGCCCAGCATTATTGCACTGTCATACACACACCAGCTCATTGCCAGCGCACAGTTGAACACGTGCACAGGCTTGAATGTAGCTGTGTTTTGATGGAAACATCAGACTGAGTTTTATCACTATTTTCTGTGTGTGTGTGTGTGTGTGTGTGTGTGTGTGTGTGTGTGTGTGTGTGAGTGTGTGTGTGTGTGTGTGTGTGTGTGTGTTTTTGTGTCATTTACAGACGTGGTATGAAGAAGCTGCCACCAAGCAGCAGGTGAAGGCATCGACCACCCCCACCACAGCAGAAGGTGTTACTGAATACGAGACCCGGCTGTTCACCCTCTGCAAGAAGGGCAGAGCCAAAGGTGAGCAGCAGGACGCCGCGGTGTTGTTGTCCCACATGACACAGAGCTGAATTAAACACATAAGCAGCTGGTTCGAAACACTTCAATTCCATGTGAAACTGCATTAACAAATATCTGAGCATTGAGGGAGAGAAAGACCCCTGCAGCCCTGATGTACTTTTGGGTTATGAATTTTATTTGTTGTTTATTAAAAGGAGCAGCACAATCAGTAACATGGGCTTTCAGCTGGAGTCCTGTCATCTGATGAATATAGATCCGTTTCACACTTGCCTTTTTTTCTGGCTCCAAATCCTGAGAAAATTCACTGGATCTAGAATATCAAGCTTCCTAGATGTCTGACTACTGCCACTGGCCGCTCATTCACTTAGCTTTTTTTTCTGATTTATGCTGGGCAGGTAGCTATAAGTGTGACTCTTCTGCTTGAAAAAGCATTTTATATGGCTCCTGCTGGGAGGGAACCATACAGTGTAATTATGGACCAGATAACGGACAGATAATGGAGTTACACCTGAAACGAACTTGCTCGTGACATTTAAGCCGATCATATCTGAGAGCAAAAGTGTTTATATTTGTTCCTAATGGCCACGCTAGGCCCGGGATGAAAATACCTGCAGCCATAATCGTTAAAAAATTGGGATAATGACGCACCATCTTTTTTGAAAGTTACAAAAACTGTCGGACACACCCCACACCCCTGTTCTGAGGTCAGAAGGTGAAGGAGGTTGAACAATACTGACACCTTAAAAGCTGGGTAGAGCCACAAGAGTTGAGCATTAAATCTCAGCCAAGTGCAGGCAAAACTTTCAAATTACACAGATTTAAAACTCAGTTTTAATATAAAGAAAATTGCTTGATTGAGCGTTTGGACTCACCTACAGCAAGTAGCACCAAATTTCATCTAAATTTTAAAATTTAAACATATTAACGATGTTTCACCACTGTAGTCGTCTTTGTGGAAGCAGATTACTCTATTAATCCAGTAATATGAAGATTATCTCAGATTCCGCTTTTCTTCATCCTGTCCAACCTCCAACTGATTTTTTTTCTTTCCCTCTCCTTCTCTCGCTCTCTTTCTGCAGAAGCCTTGGGGATGCTTAAGAAATCTGATAAAACGGGTGTGTCGTTAACCCCTGCCACATATGACCACCTGATCCGTGCGCTGTTGGCTGAGGGAGCCATTGAGGATGCCATGGGAGTCAAGGACATGTAAGTGGCTTAACATAAATGCAACAACATAAAGGTAAATAAGTAGGGCCTTTTCTCGTCTTATCAACCAGTCAAAGTGCTTTACACCACAAGCCACATTCACCCATCCACACACACATTCATACAGCACCTTTTCTACACATACAGCTTTTCACTCACACACCAATGTTATATTGGGGGCAATTTGCGGTTCAGTATGTTGCCCAAGGACGCTTCGACATGCAGACTGGAGGAGCCGGGAATCGAACCACCGATCTTCCGATTAGTGGACGGCACGCTTCAGACCCGACCTCCTGAGACATAGTCAGGGTTCAACATTACTGTTCATCCCAATTATGATTACAGGCATAAACAGTATGTGTAAGTAGATAGCAGGTTTGGCTCCCTGGGGAAACATGGGCAATTTCTTCATCTGTTTGCTTTGGGGACCCATGTCTTTGTAGTGTCTTTAGTCAGTTCAGATCATCATGAATCAGAATTGTTATTAGATGAGCCTATTGAGAAATATTCACCTTTAGGGCAGACAGACTTTTGTATCTTGACATCGAAACAAAAACAAAACAAAAAACGGACAAATTCAACATGTAGTTTGGTCAATGCTCTGCTACTTTCCCCGCCTCCTCAGTCTGTGGCACCAGGTCACCTCGGGCTCAAACTACGTCTCCTCACTAGACATGAGGATTATAAACTGATTGTGTGCTAACACACTCAGCCCTGCTGGATATGAACAGTGGTTCTTACTAAGCCGCAAGATACACACACACACACACACACACACACACGCTCAGATGTACAGATTAATTTTGGATTTCTGGGAAGCGGGTGACTTTGCTCAAAAACATCAATCTTCTTCCAATTAGTAATGTATCATGTGTTGTTGTGTTATGGGGCCATATCAGGGCAAGAGCCTGCAGACAAATGGATGGACAGACAGAGGTATTAGAGTTCTGGCTTTAGCCCGTCGCTGATCTTTTCTGCTCTCTTTGTCTGTCTGGGTAATCTCCTCCTTTTCCTTTTTCTTTATCTCCTTTTGTTTGTCTCTTTATATCACTTTTCTTTCTGCAGAGAAAAAACACAGTTAAAAAAATAAATAAAATAGAAAGCACATAATACAAAGAAGAGACGCTGTTAATTTGTAGAGAAAGAAAAAAATGTGAAAACATCTATTACACTATCAGTCTCTCCCCTGTTTTTGCGTCTCAACATGGTTCACTCTCTTATGTTATGAGGAATAATCATATCAATTTTAGACCCATGTTTCAACAAGCGCGAAGCAATACAAGCGATAACCCATCTCCAGTCTCTGTTTGAATTGGTTTATGGCATCCCTGCCTGGATAAAAGCCTAGTTTATCTGCACTCTAAATGAGAAGTGAAATGAGCTGAGAGGAAAGTCGGGGGGAAAGATGGAAATAAGGAGGAGAGGAAGCAGATAAAAAGAGCTAAATAGGAAAAGAGGAGTGAACGAGGGGAGGAGGGCTAGATTTAATCACGTACGAGGTTAATGAAGACGCTATAGGCATTAATTCTCAGTGCGTGTGGGTGTGTGTGTTTGTTTTTTGGGTAATCTGTACAGAATTGAGCAGCGGGGTGCTTATGGTGAGATTAAGGGATTGAGAGAGAGTGATGATGATGATGAGAGAGAGAGAGAGAGAGGTGGATGATGGATTCCTTGGCAAAAGCACAATACCCCCAGAAGGAGAAGGCAAGAGAGAGCAGCAGTGTGTGTGTGTGTGAGAGAGAAAAGGTGAGTGAGAGACAGCCTCTAGAGATTTTCTCCCACCCGATAAGAATAATTCTGACCCCACCCCCCACCACCACTTGGTCTCCACGGCAATCCATCCGCGACCCTGTTACCACTCCAATCTCCGCCGTGACCCTGTCACAGCAGCTGCCGAATGCTGCTTGGCCTGGTGTCGCTGTGGTGATAAGGATTGCCGGCCTGATGCTCAATTGAGCGGACGGATTAATCTGGTTGCAGGGCTATAATAATAAATAAAAAAAAATAAAAAAGACGAGGAGGCAGGCTTGATTGAGGTTTTAGTGGCAAAGAAATGAAAAGGAGGTGGGCTGAAAGGGACAGAAAATAGACGAGCAGACGGCGCGAGGGAGGAGGAAGAAGTGGCGAGGAGCAGGAGCAGCTCCGAGGCCTCACCCTCCCACATAATACCACACACATACACAAACACTCACGTGAGGGAGCTCAGCAGGAAGGCACATCATCATATACGGTGGCATCAATCAACTGTTTGATGTCTGTATTATTTTCAGGGTCACAGCAGGCGCTTTACAAGAGGCTCAGGCTAGCTGTCAGTCACAGCTGTTCTCATTGTCTTGTCTGTCTTCCTGTCGTTCAGCTCATGTGTTTATCCACTCCGTCTCTGTGGAGTTTAATGTTTCTCTAAATGTGATGCCGTATAATGGACCAGCTCAGAACCCTAAAGAGGGAGACGGCGCAGAGATATTAACTCAGTCGTCACAGATTATAAAGATTTGCTTTTAATGGTACAGTATCAGCTTTGAAGTTAGAAATAACACACTCTATAGCTGTGTACACTCCACCCTGATAAGAAGTTACATGTTGCAACACCACTCAGATGTGGATAAAATCTTCTGTCATGTATGTGACATCTAATATCAAGATAAATACATTTTTCTCTTTATATAGAAATGGCCCGTTCCATATGGGATTACACGATGCACGATAATACCTCACATAAATAAAGACTGCTGGCAGCTGAGCTGCTGCATACTGTGTTATCCAAAGAGCCATCCAATAGTACAGTAAAACGTTTCTGCTCATTGATTGCCCAAATGCAACCAGATATATTAAACGGATAGCCCCCAGTATGACATAATCGCTGATGAATTTCAATCACGTCATGGCCCCCCTTACCCATGAGCCATTATTTTGTAGTTTCTTTTTGTCCTTGGGAGTTCATACTTTGACGTTTTCAACATATTGACCCAAATAAGGCGTAAGAAAATGTTTTGTCTCTGTCTCTCTCAGTGCCGTGTCTCATATGCCAAACTTCCAGCTGAGTGATATCGCCACCAGTTTGGTCGTCATCTCTCTCTGCAAGAGAGGCCAGGCCAAAGGTAAGAAACAGGCACATGTATGGAAAACATGCACGTATACCCATGTCACACGCACAGACTCACTTCCCGCTCTCCTCCACAGATGCTTTTCAGCAACTGAAGTCTATGCTGCAGGAGGACCAAGTGCCCTCGCAGCTCGCCATCACCAGACTGGTTCAGGCCCTAGGTAGCCACGGTGACGTGGCTGGCATCCAGGAAGTGGAGTCTCTGATGAAGGGCCTCGGCACAACCCTGAACCTGTCCAGCATGATGTTTGTCAACAACACGGCACTGGGACACATCAAGAAGTAAGACTGCCAAACGTATATGTGTCGATTTAGTTTTATGTGTTTTAGGAGCAGAGTTGAAGATTTCTGAGTGTGGCGACTCCAGACTCGTCTCATTGTTATACAAACAAAAACTTACAACATCAGAGTAATTTGGAAGATCCTATAATCGCCTACACAAGAGGCTTTAATTTAGGATTTTTAGGCATATGCAGCTTTTGAGAAAGATGTCCTCATCTCTAATTCTTGCACATGGACGTCCATCATGTAAAGTCAAAGGAGTACAGATGGACGCCCAACATGTTGCATGAGTAAAGTATTTCAATTTCAGTTTAGTGATAAGTCTTTTGTGTTTCATGTTCAGCACACTGA
This sequence comes from Seriola dumerili, assembly GCF_002260705.1. Lineage (NCBI taxonomy): Eukaryota > Metazoa > Chordata > Actinopteri > Carangiformes > Carangidae > Seriola > Seriola dumerili. Next base: position 6,271,818 of record NW_019174733.1, on the reverse strand, counting down.
GATAAACAGTTTAATGTAGTACCAGCAGCCGAGTGTGACGAGACCCAGGTTGTCACACTCTCAACATAAAAGCTTACGGGGCGAGTGGGGCGTCAAGTACAAATAGGAAACTCAGGCGTAATAGGATTATTCATGGATTCCTTTTAATGTCATGAAGTCACCCATCTTCCATTGCGGCTCCATTGCTTCTTAAACATCAGAGAACAAAATCTAAAACACATTGTGCATCAAACTTTCATTGTGCTACTTGCCGCATTAGCGCTGTCCCCCGGCTTGAGCGGCGGCGTCCCCAATGCCAACTCGGAGGGACAGCAGGAAGTGAAGAATAGCAGGACGGTCTCACGCCCGATTGGCCATCGCAGCGCAGGCCTGTCAGCTTGAACCCTGACCTGTGGGAGCTGCGCTCTGAGCGGCTCTGACACGTGCGTCCCCGCTGTATCTGAGTCAAGCTGACTGGTTAAGAGCCGGGGCGGAAAAAGCAGGCAGGCTCCGGAAAGCAGAGCGCCACATTTAGAGGGGCGCCCCGCTGAATTATTCAGACGGTCCCAGTCGCAACAATCAGCGTAGATATGTTTCCCCCCACCTCTGGACGCTCACACATATACATACACGGAGACGTGCACGCAGCCTGTGTGTTAAATATTCATTACAGCTGGTGACGGTGGGGAGGGAGCAGGGAGCGTAAAGTGTTAGTAGCGAGGTCGGGTTGCCAGAATGAGTTGTTTTAGATTTGTAGTGCTTTGGTGTGCAGGCTTTGTTTGCTCATGGCAACCTCAGCAGAAAAAGATTTCACAGTATGAGTGTGTGTGAGTGAGCATCAGTGGAGGACTGAGCACTCAGGGGGAGGTTGTAAAGGACAAAAAATAAAATCAGTGTCATTTTAATAATAAATCACAGAAAAAAACAGCATGTGGAGCAGTTCTTATTGTTGTTTAATCTGGCCTGTGTCTTATATCTTATGTGTATGTTCCTCTCCCAAGTGGTCACATCACACTTACAAAGCTGAATCATGGTTTTACTGACGTGTCATTTTTCTCTCTGAGACCCTCTTGTCTCAAGTTACGGTTTGTTTTTCATATATTCTGTTTATCTGTTTGAAGATTAAACATGTACAAGTTTTTGGGTGTAGTTTTGTTCCATCATAAACTAACCCTTTGTTTCCCTCTCACTCATTCATTCTCACCCCCCTCCACCCTTCTTCAGTGGTGATGTGGAGTCAGCAGTGGAGCTGCTGGAGTCAGTCTACACCAGTCCAGACAGCACAAACCCCAGTATGTCCTTCGTCTTCAGGAAGATCTTGGAAGACAACAACGACAAAGCCATAGACAAGTGTAAGATACACACACATACACACACAATAAATACATGTATATAAGAAGAAATACAAAGTGAGGCAACAAGCAAAAAGGAATGCAAAACTGTGACGTTGTGTTGCAGTGAGTGCTATGGCAGAGCGGCTAGCCAACCACTTTGCCTGCTACAGACCAGCTTCAGACCTCTTCATCCAGCTGCTGGATATGGACAAATTCGAGGACGCCAAGTTCATGTTGGCCGTGAGTATGTGTGTGTGTGTGTGTGTGTGTGTGTGTGTGTGTGTGTGTGTGTGTGTGGTGTGTGTGTGTGTGTGTTGTGTGTGTTGTGTTGTTGTGTTTGTGTGGTGCGAGCGTCCAAAAGCCTGAGAGCCAAGGCAATTATGTGCGAAGTATCACACCGATGTATTTTTAGCTGAACGATATGTTAGGAGATTCAAATTCAACATCTTATGTTCTTCTTTTTGTTTCTTTTCGTGCCCATTTGGTTTGTGGTGGGTGACCTACAGTATGAGTGTGTGTATAAGGTTTTCAGATGTATTTAGTTGTGGTCCACTGACGTGAAGCACTCTATTAAATTGGGGGGAAATTGACTAGTATTCATGCAGACAGGTGAAGATGCATGACTTTCTGCTCTTTTTTACTCCACTTCATCACTGTATAAACATGAAATGATTTTTCATCACACATGTAGTTAGTACTCTCCATTTTGTCTCTGTGTGAAGAGAAGAGGAGATAAGGAGGCTGCTGTGAAAGAAACTCAGTATCTCAGAGGAAAACCGCAGGTTACATCTGAAGTGAATCTGGATTTTAACCACAAAAAAAAGGCCAAAAATAAACACTCTCTCCACCAAATACCTCTCTCCACTATGGCAAAATATATAGTTGGATGTAATTCTCAGGATGTTGTTTCAGGTGGTCAAGTGCAGGTACCTCTCATGCACTGCTGGTTCCTCTTGATTCAGCACAGCACGAGGAAAGCTCTGTGGAACATCGGTTGCGTCTTTTATAAAACTTTTTTTGCAGCCACTTTAAATAAATTTTAAATCATCTGGAGCATATTTGTCTCCATTTGAGTGTCTTGCACTTGGCTACATTTTAAATAATTCTATCAAAGTAATTAAAATCTGCAAAAAAAAAAAAAAAAATCAACAAGGGACCTGGTGGTGAATTTAGTCCATCACTGCTCCCTGATGCATTCGTCCCGTTGTCAGAAACCTGGTGATGGTGGAGACAGTCTTCCGCCACAGTCTTTGACTTATTTATCCGGCCCACATAAACACCACTGAGTCTGGAGGTCTGAAATTGGCCTCCTGCTACTTCACTTATTTAACACAGTTCATACATTACAGCTCGATGACTTTGCATTGAGCCTGGGGACTTGAATATGTAGAAGCAAGATGGGTCAGGGACAGGTGTAAGGATGGAGAGGACGAGGTAGCGAAAGAAAGAGAGAGTCTGTTCCTTCCTCCTCTCTAACAGTGATTATTTCTCTCTCACTTGCTGAGTGATTATCCCTCTCAGTCATTCAGTTGCATGTGTGAATGGAGAGCACACTAATGAATACAGATACATTACTTACTACCCTCACTTTCTACACCTCATCACTATTTAAACATGAAGTACAGAATCTGTTTTTCAGGTCATATTATGTTCCTGTCACACAATCTCATCTGCTCCCATTTCACCCTGATCTACATCAGTGGTTGTGGACATATTAGATTGACATTAAAATCTCATAAATCAATTTCAATCAATCAAAAATAGTCATCAATCAGGTACCTTTTGAACAAGCAGACAAAAGGCTTCTAATACAACCAAATCTGAGAGGTTACCAATAACACACAGCCAAAGGAGAGTGAATTTGCAGTATTATATTATATTATATTATTGTAATATATGGTAAAACCAGTATGAGATTAGGGTAGAAAGAAGTGGAGAAGTGGGAACCTAACCAACCCACCCAACCTGAAATGGACCATCATGGTCATTTTATCTTAACTTTACCAGGTAGTTCTGTTATAACGGCTCTTCTTCATGATGAAATTGTGGTCCCCCCCTAAACCTAAACCGGATCAACGGAGAGGGAAACTTGAAGAGAAATGTAAACCACAGCAGATCCACTCAGACAGAGAGAGAGACATGTGTCTGCTCCTCATCTCTCCCTGACATCCTGAGTGATTATCCTCTCAATCTTTAAACAGGGATGTCTGACTAGCATGCATGTTAATGAACAGATACATTACTTACTACTCCCATCTTCATCACTATTTAAACACAGAGTATGGATCATATCATTTTTAAAGCTATAATATGCTTCTTGCTTTGATATGGGTCTCGGCTCAGTGTCTGCCTTTTCTCTCTAGAAGATTGAAAACAGAGATGTAGGAACAATTTTCAAGTTTATCTGTTGTCAGGTTTAGTTTTAGTTTTAGAGGGACAAGGAGAGACAGAGGGAGGAAGACTGTCAAGTGGGATCTACTTTTCAAATTGATATGTGTAGCATAAAAGCTAAAACAGTCCAACATAATAATGACAAAAAATGATTTAAAAATGACAAATCCTGCTTGTACCTCTTCTAATTTATTTATACAGCATAATCCATGAGTGGTGGAATGAAACTACTGTACTCAAGTCAAGTATTTCCATTTCATGACATTTAATATTCCTTCTCCTCTACATTTATCACACAGCCACAGTTACTTTACAAATTAAGATTTTCATTACAAAACTCATGAAGAACTTCAAAAATATAATTATTGTAATAATTTAACTACCTAATGTTATATAAAATTTGAGTTCAAAGGCTTAGTTGATTAGTTATCAAAAAATGAATCGCAGACTGTTTTGATAACGGATGAATTGTTCGCAAATGTGGCGATTTTCTGCTTTTAACTGAATCACTTTGAGGTTTGAACTTTTGGTTGGACAAGAGAAGACAATTTTAGATGTCACTTTGAGCTCTGTGAGTCGTTGTTAATGTTTGAAATACTGGTAAATAACTGGGTGAACACGGGTAACAGGAAAACAAAAATCCAGGAGCAAATGTTCACGGTGTTATAAAGTAAACCCACAAGGAAGTCTCGGAGCAAAGACTCTTCCAAAACTTGTTCTTCCATTTGTCATAAGTGTTAAGTTTGTGAGTTTAGACCCAGGCTTCACTGGTGTGCTCCTTTTTGTCTCTCATCGTGGCCCGTGTTCGTCTTCCTGACTCCCCTTCGAAGTTGCTCTTCCAGAGTCACTGGAGGGTGGAAGCCCAACTGCTCCATCCCATCATAAGTGAAGCAGGACCAAAACTCTGAAAAGCTTTTAAGTAGGCGAGCAGACAATAATGGTGACAAGGCTATCAGGAGAGAAGGAGGTGAAGTCGGTGGGGAGCGAGCGGAGAACGAGAGGGATGAAGTTAGTCATTAAGAAGTGAAACGGTGACAGAGGGAAGCAGCGGGGCGAGGCTGGTTTACCACTGCGGGTGTGCGTGTGCGAGTCGGGAGGGGGTCATTGAGGAAAAGGAGGAAGCATTCCCTGGGTATCCAGAGCTTTTAGGCAGTGTGTGTGAGGAGCAGGGGAGACGGTGGGCCTGGGCGGTTGTGGCATCGCCTTTTGGGAGTGGTCGCTGTAGTGAGGGAGAAAAGAGAGAGAGTGAGTGAGAGCACGGAGCAAAGTTGAGTGAAGTGGCATAGTGTTGGTCTAATTGCCTGATTGTGCTAAAGCCATTCTGCTGCTTAGTGACTCTGAAAGCAGGCAGCTTGCTCTCTCTCCCTGTGTGTGTGTCTGCGTGTGTGCGTGCGTGCGTGCGTGTGTGTGTGTTAAAAGCCTTACAGGCCACTCGCTTTTAATTCTGTACAAGGTGGAGAAGGAGTGAAACACGTTAGTTCACGACTGGCTAGTAATCAGACCTCATTGCTGCTCAGCCAGGAGGATGCACACACTCACTCCAAGCACAGCAACGTTAATGCATTTCTTACACACACACACACACACACACATACACACCCACTTAAAACACGGTGTATTGTATGTATGCTTGCATGTTTTCAAGATAAGCAGTCATGCACAGGTTAAACGTTCAGCAACAGAAGTCTGTCAGTTATTAAATGTTCCTCATAGTGTTCATGTATTTCTAGATTGTTGTCATTTGAATAGATATATCGGATTTTTAAGGTTTAGTCTAGTGCACTGAATTTGCTCATTCATTTATTTATTTTTTTATTTTTATATCATGAGCATCACTGCGAGTACAGAGGATTATTCTGCACCTCAGCCTCCACATTACCTTCCGCCGTTTAGCGTTTCCTCCTGCTGATATGTTGCTTGATATTAGCGTATCACAGATCAGCTGCTTTCACATATGAAAGTGAAGTGAACATCTTTGAGTTCTGGAGTATTGGTCGTACAAAACAGGACATTTGTAACAGGCATTTTCTGACATTTTATAGACATAATCGATCAATTGAGCACGTAACCAGAACATTAATCGATACTGAAAATAATCATCGACTGCAGCCCTAAATCAGCGAGTATGTCGGTCAGTGAGTAACAAGAAATGGGTGAAGAGAAATGACAGAAATTTGTTTGAGGTGAGGTTATAAGCAGAAGTGCCGTCTATAATTTCTCCCCCAGAGAGCACAGGCAAGTTCACTTTGTAACAGTAAATGTCCTCTCTCATGCATGTTCTCGTGACAAAACAAACTTTGTGTCCTTTATTAAAATGAGTGTGTTTATGTACAATGAACATCAGCTGATTTATTGTTCACACTTTGCCCAAAAAAACCCACTGTAGGTCAGGATTTAGTAAGAAGTCTGTGGAATAATGATCATTTCTTCTCTCTCTTTCTCCCTCTCTCGTCTGATATCATCTCTCTTTCCTCCCGTCTTCCACTGATTGATTTAAGTCTTAAAGTTGCAGAGGTTACAACTGTGCAAAGAACAATTTGGGCTTTGGCTGCACTTATATGTCCTTTGAGTACTATATGTGGCCTTCAGTGTGACTCAGTGATGATAATTATGCTTTCTGTCATTAAAAAAACAAGTTGTTAAATCCATAATTAACCTGAGTGTAGATGCGCAGGTGATCGTATGAATGTGTTAGTGTGTTGAACGTGTGTTTATACACTGTCCGTATGTATGTGAAGAGCACAGGTTGGAGAGGCCTCTCGACTTGACTTGAGCAAAAGATAAAGCACTGCCCTCCCATCTCCCCTCATGTTATCACTCACATGTTTCTTTTGTCCCTTTTGTTTTACCGTAGCGCTGTAACGCCGTGGCTGAACAGAAGGAGGTGCTGATATCTTTCTTGACTCGAAAAGCTCAGAGTCCTGGACAGGTAAAATCACACATTAGATTTCTTCTTCGTTTTTCTTTTTCTTTTTTTCAGCTCTTTCTGATTCTTGTCAGTAATAAGACAAAATGATCAATTGACCAAATTAATTGCTGAGGTCTGGGAATGCCACTTTGTCACAGAAAAGACAACGTTGTAGTGATGTGCCATGTTTGTTTGTTTCTACAATTACAGACCCAGAACAGAATTATCTTTGTCTTTGTTCAACATTGTGCAGAAATTGGAAGTCTCTTCACTTTTTGTGCAAGTTTATACCAAAAGTAGAATTACTGTATATATTTTAGAGTCCATAACCTAAACTTCTACTAAACAAATAAGTACAAGTAAAATCTGGGATATAAATGTAGATTTTATAGCAAAAACTCATTTTAATTTTCAGTTTGACTGTAAAGGCCCCTTCAGCATCAGCGCATGGCAGCAAAACTTTCTACTTATGTTGTGTTTTCAATAATTTGCATGTTTTAAATGGTAACAAAACCACACACACACACACACACACGCACGCACACAGAAAATACTGTTGTATGTAAATTAATGTTTGTGTGCACAGGTGTACAAAATCAAGTCCCTGCTGAGCCTGATTCCAGACTTCGCCGAGAAGGAGGTGTTGTACTCGTACCTGATGAAATGTCACAGTAAGACACCCCCACACACACACACACACACACACACACACACACACTCTTACACAAGGCCTGGTTGGGTCTTGTGGAGCAGCTAGCAATGCAGCAGGCGACTCGCTGGCCTGTGGCTAAGTCAACATTAGCGGACACATTAACAATGCATCGGGTCAGAGAGTGTGTCTGTCTGTGTGTGTGTGTGTGTGTGTGTGTGTGTGTGTGTGCAGGCAGACGTTCAGGGGTTAGAAGAACACATGTCCTCTAATGAGTGAGCTGTCCTGGCTAGCCTAGCGTGCTAATCGCAACACGGTCCACCACTCAGCGTTTCTTTTTGTCTTTGTTCTTTTTTTCTCTTCTCCATCACTTCTTGCCCTCTCCACCTTTTTTACTCCTGTCTATCTTTTTTTGTCTTCCCCTTCTTGCTTTCACCTACATCCTCTCCTTTCCACCCATGCCCCCCCCCTTTCCTCCTTCACTTCACCTTCTCACCCTCCTGTCTCCCCTCTTTCGTACCTTGTCACACCAGAGATGAGCAGACATGACTATTTAATTAGCATTAGCTTGCTGGTCGGTCAAGGCAGCCATAGGGGAAACAATTAGCGCTGCTCTGCTCGCCTGTTCCCTGCCCCGTCTACGTACTGTGTTTTCTCTTTCAGGGGTTTTCTTCTCTCGTCTCTTTAACTTGCACTTTTTCTTTTCACTTTTTTTTTGACAGTAGTGACCTGACTTTCCACTTTTCTCTTTGATACACAACCACAGACATTCATTCTGTTTCAGGTTTACAGATGATTACTCTAAACCCCAATATAACATAATTTTGAAGGATATGATATACAGCTGTGTAATTTAGTAATAATCAGAATAAGTAGTAATATTTTAAATGTGTATAAAAGATAATTTTACTGTCCTGGTGTGTTGTCTTTATGAGGCATTTCAATTTAAGTTTTGAAGTTTCAAATTCAAATTCTAATTTTTTTCTCACCCCTCTGTTTAATTATTACTCCACCGCTAGAGGAAAACAAAGGAGTCCTCACTTTTCTTACACAACTTGTTTTCAACCTGGTTCTTGTTAAACACACAACCAGCAGCATTTTCGGAGAAATGCATTATCCTGGCAAAAGCATGGGTACATCAGGTCTTGGTGCCAATGAATTGATGACAAACCAAAGTGGAAAATGACATGATTATCTCACCACCACTAAATGTGGTACATCCTTTTTTGTCATTTTCTGTCCAAATGTCATTGAAATAAGAGTTTGATATGTTGATTTTTTTATTTATTTATTTTTGTCTTGTTTGCTGACTCTTTCTGTCTCTGCTCCTCTCATCTGGCAGGTCTGGATAAGGACTTACCGTCAGCCAAGGCTCTGCATGAGCAGATGCAGAAGGAGGGGATAGTCGCAGATGAGCTGTCACTCAAACGGCTGGCTGGGCTTTACCGCCAAGTGGGAGAGCCGGTGCCCTTCAGTGAGCCCCCTGTGAGTCTCTCTCACACACACACACACACACACACACACACACACACACACACACACACACACACACACACACAAAGGATACACAATTAGCTCAAATGTATCTATCTTGGGGAACTGTTAAGTAATCGAACCCACACCGACTTCACCCATGTAGACAGTAACCATAAGTAATTGTCCTCCTTAGTTACAACCTTAGAAACTCGTCAGATTGTGCTGAACAAGCTGGATGTGTTATTGTGTGTAACTGTGTGAGAGCTGATCTGGGAGCTGCTACAAACAGTTATTTTTGAACTCATACAAGCATTTGGAGCGCAGAAAAATAAATTCAACATGTGACATAGCTTGAAATTAAGGTTGTAATTATTTTGTTTATGGATTAATCTGCAGATAATTTTTTTGTTGCTTTATCGTTTTGTCAGTAAAGTGGCACCTAAATGCAAGTAAAGTGTCTGATTTGTGCAAACAAGAGTCAAAAATATAAAGAATATTAAATTGACCATCATATAACACTAAGCAAAGTAGCCTGAATAACTAAACATTGCTAAACTACAGTGTAATAATAATGATTTTGTAAAATGGTAACGAATCACGATCATACATGTACACACACCTATCCATGCTAATGCAACCATGCAGACATGAACAAGAGATTATGAACAGATCTGTGTACAAATACAAACACACACAGCCCACAACCCCTTAACCAGTGCTGACACTTGTCCGGCTGGTGTCCTAATGCGTGCCATTGTGTGTGTGCTGTGGTCTGTGTGTGCCATAGTAATGTGAAGGAGCAGTCTGCCCGCTCAGAGTAGTTCAGTATACACAGGCCTGCAGCTAGCCTCCCGTGTTTCTTACTTTGTGTGTGTGTGTGTTGGAAATTGTGCCCTACGGTCACAGAGTACATATATTGTGTAAGCGAGATGGTGTCACTGCAATAGCCGCTCTCTTTTTCTGGCTCCAAGTGTTTTTGAGCATTTCAGCACATTGCACATTTTGTAAGTTGATGTAGCCCTATTTTTGGCAGAGGACTCACACACTCATATAAACACACACACACATAGGGAGCGCCCTCTCAGCCCCAGCACTTTGATGTGCTGTCCCCTCGAGGCAGGTATAGGCCGAAGCCCCTCTTACCTTCCCATCACTCACCTGCAGTGCAAAGATAGAAGGAGAAAGGAGGATGAAGGCAGAGAAGCTGCTGCATTATTCACTGAATGTCAGGATAGTTAAGTGATTGCTGGGTTTTTATAAGCAGAGGCAAGGCAGAGGAGTTGCAAGGAGAGGGAAAGGTGAATAGTCCTGGTATTCAGAAGTTTCTACAAACACATCTCAGGTAGAAACCCTCCTCTCCTTGTTGTTCTCCCTCTCTTCATCGATATAGAGGTTGTGTCTTTAGAATTTTCTCTAAGGTACGAAGCAGTTGTACAAGTGGTTAGACAAGACATGTACAGATAGTCTGCCTTTCCTCACTGCAGGAAAAAAGCACGTTTGACATAAAGTGTGTAATTGCTTTTTTTAATCTTGGTTGGAAACATCCAAAAACAGCTGCCTCAGCATCTTCCCGACTGTTAACATCACCTGTAGCCTAATGTTAGATATTCCCTCATTGACCACCGTGACTGTCACACTTCCTTTCCTTTTTTAAACCTTGAAATCAAACGTGAACAAACATTTTTTTTTTTTAGCTTCATATCAAAGCGTTGTTATTTTATCATCCACTGATTTCCAACAGCAGGGCCTGAAGATCCAGAGTGTTGAGTTTCTTCTTTTTAATCTTGAGTAACATCGTTGTGAATGAAACAAGAGCGGAACAGGTATATAAAGATATATGACAGGTATATATCAATGTGGGGTCTAATAATGCTAATGGTCCCACGTCACGAATGTAGCTCCTCATGAACAGGGAAGTTAAAACAAGCAATTTATGACTTAGAGCTGTAGTTTCTGTAGTTTCCTGAATTTATTCAGGAAAACTTGAACAAAGAAACCTGAAAAAAGTGAGAGATTTATTATAAAAACACCAAAATATTGTTGTTTCTGGAAAGAAAAGCAGCTGTTGATTTTTTTTTTCTTCTTTTCTATTGCTTTGAACATCACAGATGAAATTTCATTCAGCTCCACTGTGTTTTTGGTTCAGGCTGAAATCTCAGAGATGGAGATTTCAAAATCTAGATCAAATCAAATCTAGAGAGAAAATGTTTCTGTAATTTGGGTGAACTGACCCTTTAAAGGTGTCCCAATTCCTGTCTCTTCTTCTATCGTGGACATAGTTATTTATCGGCATTAATTACTACATTAATAAGCAAACGTACATTGTCAGGAGCTGGTGTTATCTGCAGAAAAGCTCCCACCCCACCCCCCACCCCCCTCGTCTCAGAAAACACCCACCACAACACTTTGTCTGGATCAAAACACTGATTAATTAGCCGGGAACAGAGGCAGAGAGCGAAAAGTGTGTGTTCGGGGAGTGTGCTACAAATCCCTTATTTGTGTATTAATGGGGATTTAAAGATGAAACGAGACAACCTGGTTGGCGAGTGGAGACTATTTAGACAGACCCAGGAGGGCTCCACTGCTGCTTACTTTTGGAAAGAGGCGAGATAGAGGCAGGTGTGAGGCAGGTGAGCACTTACGCTGTTTGTTTGGAACATGTTTCATGCCAAGTCGTTTCTCTTTGTTTCTCTTTCCAGGAGTCCTTCAAGTTTTATGCAAACAAGCTGAAAGAGAAACTTGGCAAAGCCCAGACGACAGCAGAGGAATAAAAAGATTCATCCTCCTCTCCTCTTACCTCCTTCCAAATCCCACTCGTTTCTTCCTTTGTCTCTTGCTTTTTTTTTTATATAAGTTGTTTGAGCTGAAATTTTGAGTATTATGTGTTGTATCTGTTGGATGTTCGACTCTGTCCGCTGTGAAATTGATAATGTTGACGATGAAGATGTTGAGAATGTACAGAAGTATTTATGCTAATAAACAAAGTTAGGAATCCAGTCTTCATGTGGTTTAAATGTGTCCTGTATTCACTGCTACAGTTAAGCTTTTTTTCAGGGCAGGAGGTAAAGCACAGGTGTAACTAATATCACTAATGATGGCTCAGTTAATTACACTTGTGCTGTCCCTGCTGTGACTCTGCCTGTCAAATACTGCACTAAAACTGTGAATTACATACTGTTCTGTTGGGCGAAAAAGTCAAATTGTTATATGAGTCATGATTTCAGTAAATAAATAATTAGCTCCTTTTTGAGATAATGTTGTAATCAGTTACAACATATACAAGTGTTAAAGCATGAGCATTAGTGATGACATGTTATATGTAGTAAAATAACACCAACAGGAGCCATTCTGCTGCGTACTGTGTAGTTTTTGGGGGGTTTTTTGCTCTCCAGTACCGGCCTCAGATTCTCCTGTTTCATGTAACACAAGCTGTTCTTGACCCAGACTGAGGCAGCACTTAGATAACACACACACTGGTTCTTTCCCAAGAAGATTGTGTATTAGCTGACGTCAGAGGGTCAGTCTGGGTAGCAGAGTACATTAAGATGTAACATGGTCATTGGGAACTTTTTTTATGAACCAGGGATACAGAACCCACAATCTTGTCATGCGATTATTTTTCTAAATAAAAAATATTGTTTATAAAAATGAGTGCAGTTGACACGGATTGGTAAAATTGTATTCATAATTATGGACTCGGAAGAGCAGAGCACAGCAGAGTTCATGCTCTTTAAAAACAAGTGATCATCATCAGGGAACATGAGTTTTACAACAGAATCTCGTACATGTAAAAAAGTTTTTTGCTGTGATGAACCATCAGGATGTAAAGTATAATCACATTATCAATAACATCCATTGTTGTGAAACCGAACAGCTACAAGTGACTAGACTATGTAACTGAAAGATGAGTCCAAAGGATGGCAGAGATAATGAAAACAAAAATAAACACTCCAGTGGAGCAATTTGATTTAACACTTTACTAATTTGGACGCAAACCATCTCGCTAAAACATTTATCAGGCTTTTGCACCAGTGCAAAAACACACAGCTTACATAATCTTCAATCTATGAGGACACAACAAGTACAAGCTCTTTTTCTTCTGAGTGTGACTTACTAAATCTCTACTAGGCTTTTTTTCAGTGCTCCCTATACTGGCACACACATTGTTAAGCTTAATAACCTTACATATACAAAAAAGATAAAGCTGTAGGAAAAAGAAGATTGAAAATGGAACAAGCAAAAGCTGCAGATGGATATCTGCCAAAGTGGCACTCTAATCATTTGCCAAGACAGAGAAGAGAGGGAGAGAGGGAAAAAAAATCTGTCATTTTAACATTGGTGTTACTGCAGTGCTCTGCTGCCATCCAGCAGCAGACAGTGGTACTGCGCCACCCAACACAAAGTGCTTACAACTCTTTTTAACTAATTATTCCCATATTTGAAGTGTAAACACTGAGTGCATATTGAGATTGTTTTGATAAGTCAAATAAAAGAGTGATTGCTGAATTAATTCATCCATACATCAAGACTTTTTGTATCTTGCTTTTCTCCCCTGAATTAAGCACTTTTTCACTATGAAACATCCTGACAGGAACTGTAAAACCAATGATGGAAAGCTCAGTGTCGAACCAGTCGAACTACAACCCAAATTACTTCATTTCAATGCTGAAAAAAAAATGCTTCTTAAACACTCTCCTCTTGTGTGTGATTTCAGATGGGGTTTGTCTCATTGTTGAAACTGGTCCAGATGTTTTCACCAGTCTTGACTAGACTTCTGTTTTATAAATTTTAAAGACACGTAATAGAGCCCCATGAAAACTAGACAGACTGCCAGCAGGACCAGATAGCATGAGAACAGAGGGTACTGGTTCATGTTCATGGCCTCCACCACCTGAGAGACAAAGAGAGAGGGTTAGAAGATGAGAAAGATGATGAACGTGTTGGTTTGTGAGCTGAGTTACAAGACTGTCCTAAAGTTTGCTGTCAGATTGCCTCAATAACATTTAATATCTGTGGATAAATAGGACACAAACACAGTTAAAGTTTAGAAAAACATCTGTAAATGTGAATAAATCATAGTTTAACACTCAAAACTTGTCAAAACTAGTAACAAATACTGCTGTTGTCAACAGTTATTTCTTTGGATAAATCAATGAATGTTTCCATTAAATGGAAAATTATGCCTTTCTCCACCAAAACGGTGAAACCAGAGATTCATTTTCAAACGGAGTGTGCTTTGATTCTGCGGTTCCAAGATTTACAGAGTGAAATGAAACTGTCCAGGAATTCAGTAATATGAATCTGTCTGATAAATGACAGTGTATTTAACTCACGTGAATGCCGTCAACGTTGATTGTGAAGTTTCCAATGCTGACAGGGTACTTGTTTCCTCTGAACTGCACCTGCAGCATGCCCTCAAAACCCCAACGCATGAAGGAGGCGTGCGAGAGCCACGAGGCCACTGGGGAGTCAAAAACACACACAGCTGTAAGCATCTCATACTTTTTCTTTAGGCTCCCAAGGTCAGTTAATTAATTAACTAGGAACAATTCATCTGTCTCCTCACCAAGCCACATATTCTCAAGGCTGATGACAAATCCTCCAGTCAAATAGAAGACAGTGAACAATGAATTGCCCATGAAGGCTGAAGTCTGCAGGGTAGGCAGTGCAGCAGCTACAAACAGAGCCATGGCTCGGCTGCAGTAAACCATCAGCCACACCAGTAGGAAGTTGAGCAGGAAACGGTCCGGAGCCTCGTTAAGCCCGGCCAGCCAATAGATGGGCAGACCGTAGACCAAGGTGAACACACAGTGCTCTGGTAACTCCCCCAGGACCTGATAAAAAAACACATACTGTATTCAGTGTTGATCCTGGCTGGCGTGTTTGCATGCAGACACATACAGTACATCATATTTCCCAGTGCCACATGAGAGTAGTGTACATCACTGGGGAGGTATGTCACACTGAAGTGTGACTCCAGCATGGAGCGAAGCTGACCCCTACTGGACATGCAGTTTTATCACTGTGGTTTACCTTGGCGAAGAAGTAGGAGGTGACAGAGTACATGCCGTCCTCCAGCTCGTGGTAGAGCATGGCTCTCTCTGTGTGACCTGTGCACGACATTCAATTTGTCTGATGAGTACATACAGTAGGTACAGCATTATAACCTCTGGTATCCCAGGCCAAAAACACAAAGTCTCTTATTCGCATCAAATATGAATGCACTGCACAATGTCTTTTGTAGGAAAATTCCAGGATTATTTGAACATGAAGATTCATTTGCAGAGAACAGTTACCGTCTAGACTTATAATGGATTATTTATTGTTAACTTGGATTGTGTAGAATTAGGCTTGTAGGCAGCATCTAACTCAGAGTCAGAAGCTAACTTGGAATCAATTTTATAACTTTAGTTGTCACATTACCTTGACCTGACTTGAACTTATCTTTTAATGATGAGTGATTGAATATCATATAACTCAGGGTTAAAGAACTCTGTGTCCCACTCTATCACACATCCAAATGATAATTTAGTGATAACTTTGGCTTTAATATCTTCGCCTCGCTGTTCGGAACTATTTCACATCCTGCTGGTTTGTTTTGTTACAGTTTTTCTCCATTGATTCACTGCACTTCTGCCGACTACGTTCTCTACGATCACAGCTCCAAATGTATTCACCTAACTTTGAATGATTTCTGGTTCTTTTCACACTGCTTTTTTTTCCTTTTCATACAACTTTTATATAGAAAATCATTCACTGTGCAATAATAGGAAGAAATATAAAACTCTAAGCCAATGCATCAGTACCCATGGTCTCTCTTTTCTCTTTCTTTGGAAGTGAATGATTTTTATTCAGCGTGGCATTATCAAATGAACAAATACTATGACATTTCATGTCCAGGTCACACTTCTCTCTCAAGGTTGGATATGTCACACAAACTACTTTATCCACAGTGTCTCATCAGGGAGAAAATTACAATAGTTAGGGATAAAAAATCTTTGAACTGATGTTTATTTGTGAAGGTTTCTTTTATGGGGAGGTTTTTATTGCAGTATTTTCTTTTTTTAGACACCAGTATGTGACATTGATGATTGTATGGAGAGTTTGGAGAACACAGGATCTTTTGGAGCGTGCCTTTGCCATTTTGCAAAAGAAAACTAAAGTGTTTGTGTCATCTATTCCCAAACCTGGGCTTTTCTGGGCAAAACAATGGAGAAAAACTGTAATGATTTTGGCTGTACATCACATTTCAAAACATAATCACTTAAACCTGGACTTGCTTTAAACTGAAATTTGAACCTGTGACCCAGTCCTTTATGTGCTCAGATGCTAAGACTGAAGATCAGCCTTGACTGTAGTTGAAGTCGCATAAGTCAGAATTTGAATGAGAAATTCATTAACTACTTAAATGATTTGCAGACTTGACCTCTACTTTCATGCTCCTGAATGGCTTTGATCACTCACATTTAGCTATGACGTCCAGCACCACAGCAAACGGGGTGAGAGCTCCGATCATGTAGAGGAGGGCCACCGTGTCCTGGATGGACAGACGCTCTTTTCCGGCCCCGTAGTACAGACAACCAACCAGCAGTGACATGAGGAGGGCCTCGAAGCCGTGGACCAATAAGGTGACCAGGTCCCTGAAGTCATTGTACATGTGACGTCTGAGGGAGAAAAAAAGAGAGATCAGTGTCGCTTTTGAATGTTTGAGTGTGTGTGTGTGTGTGTGTGTGTGTGTGTGTGTGTGTGTGTGCGCGTGTGTGTGTGTGTGTGTGTGTGTGTTCTTACCTGATGAGGATGGTAAATTGGTGAAGTCTGCCCGGCAGTCTGTTTTTTTGCTGGGAAATTGTGATTACTTCCTCTCCTCCTGCCTTGCTGGGCTGCTGAGGGCTGCAGGAGATGCAGGCAAGAAAGCAGTGGATGAGTTACTCTGGTAGAGTTTCCACAGCTACAACTTAAATTTAGAGATTTTTTTAGCCTCGGTATCAGAAAATACAGCTGGCTTGGTAAAAACTGTAACCATAGAACAAGAGGAGCAACCCAAGAATGCCCTGTAGCACCAGGTAGTACATGTCGGAAAACAGTGATAAAGTCTGTTTCCCAGAGCTCAAGACAACATATTCCACTTACTTCTTTTGTCTAACTAACAGTCCAAAACCCGAATATATAATGTAAAAAAAATGAATGATTAACTGATTATCAAAAATAATTGCCAATTAATCTTCTGGCATTGACTAATCAATTAATTGACACAGTCTCTCAGCTCAAATATGCAGAGAAGCAAAAAGGAGCCAAACTTAAACAGACACACAAACATATACACACATAAACACACAGCTACCTTTCAGTTTGTGCTGCTGTGTTGGTCCCGGCTGGTTTCCACATGTGATCGTCTGTGTCTCTGACCTTCTCCATAAAGTGCTCAGCCAGAACTCTGGCCCGCTCCAAACACTCAGCCTCTTGCTCCGGACTGCGTCGGTCTATACTGATCAAATCAACTGGACACACACAGACACACAGACACACACACACCAACAAAATGAGGCTTGAAAAAGTAAAAAAAAAGGTTTATAAAGAAGAATCTTCAACCTGTTTTTTGGATTGAGTGTGGGAGTGATAACTTTCAAACTTTCAAGGGTCTTGGAATAAAAGCACCACTCAGTGCCGTGTTGACAGCTTTCTACACACACACTAACCATAGAAGTCGGAGGGGTTGCAGTATCGTGGGCAGGGGTATCCCAGAGCGGTGAAGTAAGGCACCATGTCACGAGCAGCGCCACAGTAAACGGCTGAACCCGACGACAGCAGGACGACGAGGTCGAAGAGCTGGAAGATGTCAGATCGAGGCTGGTGGACCGACAGCAGGACCAGGCGGTTTCCCCGGGCCAGGCGGGACAGTGTGATCACCAGGTTGTGGGCTGTGAAGCTGTCCAGTCCTGATGTGGGCTCATCCAGGATCAAAATACCTGGAATGTAAAAAAGACCAATTCAACAGTCCATAAAAAGACTTGACTCTCTGCCTGCTGGTCTGAATTGTCCCCTCCTGTCCTGACTCTGGTGATCACTGCTGATTCGGGAGTAGTGGATCCAGACTGGTGTAATATCGGGCACACATTTTAATCTGTAGAGGAAAATCTGTAGAGGTTTTGCTTTTGTAAAGTTCAGCAAATACAGGCAACAGCAAAATGTCTACATCTGCGTGACCTAACTGCTACTATTACTTTCCTTTCTTATAGGTCACACAGGTTGACACGTACAGTAAATGACAGAGCTGACAATAACTGAACAGCTGACGAGAATCTGCCTGATAAATATGACTAAGCATCTGAATCTGTGATTTTATGATTAAGATACAGACCTAGTTCCACAAGAAGTCTTACACCCAAAAAGGCCAGACAGGCTTAAAGGATTAAACTTCAAAATAAAAGCTAAAAGGGAGATCTACAGTTTAAGAGGCTGTCTCTCACCGGGGTTCCAGAGAAGTTGGACAGCTATACTGACTCTCCTCCTCTCCCCTCCAGACACACCCCTCACATAGTCGTTTCCCACCCTGGTGTGTGCACACTGTCGCAGCCGCAACTCTGCGATGACATCATCCACCTGTGACAGGAAACATAGAAAACATGGTTTGTCACATGTTATTTAAATGGTCTAATTTTGACAGCACACAGAACAGATGATCATTTACTATTTGATGTGTCATGCCACTTTGAGTTCGTTTATTTATTGAACTTAATGTTACCCTCTGGTCCCTCTGAGCCTGTGTGAAGTGGGTGGGGAGCCTCAGTTTGGCAACAAAGGCGAGAGTCTCGCGGACGGTGAGGTGAGGAAGGAGGCGGTCGTCTTGGCGGACATGGGCGATGCTTTTCTTCACCAGATGCGGCGTGTTGGGCTTCCCGTTGATCAGAATCTGACCGGACGTCGTCGTGCCGCCCTCATCCCGACATGTTAATATGTCCAGCAAAGATGTTTTACCACAACCTGAGAGAAGATGATTACGCATTTAAAGCAGGTCTCACTTTTGTTTTTTCTATAAAATAAAAAATGTTTTTTTTAATCTCTGCTCTGTAACAAGTTTTACAGTGGAATGTAGCTATTATTCAGCTAATACTTTTTTTTTAAAGGTACTTTTAATTAAATGACTGAGGACCAAAGAGATAAATCTCTTTAATATAATTCAAACTTATAAAGCAGATCTTTGTTTTTTGTTTTTTTCTTTGTTCCAACCCCGTGAATCATCCCATGACCCTTCAGATTTATCTTGTGGTTTTAACTTGTGATAGAGTATTTTTTCATTGTGGTGTTGGCACTTGTATGTAAGTCGCGAATCTGAGTCCTTCTTCCACCACTTCATGCAGCTACTCCACATTGCAGTTTGAAAACAAGGGCTTAATTGTACATTTGAACAATGCTGCTGACAGGACCTTGACAGTGGAAAGGCAGGTGGAGGAATGACATTATCCAAGGAGGCCCTTACATCCATTACTTTGATTAGACACAGTAATGCTTACAAGCTATGTGTTTGTGTTGTGTGTCTGTCACCTGAGCTGCCGATGACAGCCAGCATCTGACCGCTGTGGACCCGGAGGCTGAGCTTGTTGATGGCTGTCTGCTTGTTTCCCTTTACCTCCCACGGCAGTTTGAACTCTGATAACCTCTCATACCAGGGGATCTGAGCTGCTGTGTCTACCTGCAAGCACAAACATACACACATTTACACCATGTGCACATACAGCATGCACATGCCAAGTACGATACACACAAACATGCACACACATGAAGAGGTTAAAACAGTTAAAAGCTAAAGATAACTGCATACGAAAGCAGAGCAGGTATCAGTCAGTTACCTCATAGTGCAGGTTGTTGACCTCCAGCTCGTTGCACCCTCCGCTGTAGGTGAAGTAGAGGCTGCTGTCTTCTTCACTTGAGAATAACTCTGTGTCTTGATGCTGTTAAAGAGTAGCAGACAGGTCAATTAGTTTCATACAGGCAAGATGCACTCATTTGAAGTTTTAGTTGGATCTGTGTAATTACTGAAAGACAAACTGCAACAGAAACCATGTAAGTAAAGGTGCAGATAAAACTCTTTTACAATTTTTTTTTTTTGCTTATATACTTCACTCAGTGAAAATCAATCTTAACAGTGCTATAGTATCTACAGTCTTTAATTTGAACTTTAGTAATTCATTTATTGGACAATTTTAATGACTCATATGTTTTATGATCACTGTGCATGCACGAGCATGTGAAAGCTTGTGTGTGTCTGTGTGTGCGTGTGTGTAATATCATGTATTGGCATGCATCTGCTTGTGTGTTTGTAAATGCAAATAGTTGCCTGAGACCTTTTGTGGTTCCAGAGTCCATTTGAAAATGATCCAAGTATTATCATTACATAATCCCTAAATTTCTCCAATACAATAAAAGTATAATCATGAGTCACCGCGGAGCACATGCTCACACCAAATCTACTGTACATACTGTACATTATATTTCAATGTTGATATTGTAGATGTCATGTAAAGGATCACTCCTGGTTGCTTTTTCTTTAGCACATTAGCCTGCAGAGTATCTCTGAAAATGTTTGTAGTTCAGACATTCAAAACGTTGTCATTCTTTATGCAGCTGTTCTGACTGGTTCTCGCCAGATGTGGTAACAGAAATAGGAGAGTATAACCTACTGCAACCATATTTTTCCAATGATAAACCAGACTTCATATCAATTGTGATTAAAGCCAAATAGAAGCACAAAAATATACAGCTAAAGCATTCATAGTAAAATTCATTCATATGAAAATATTGTATATTTTCTAGATAAGATATAAATTACTTAGGTATTTGATCAAACTGGGGAACTGTGTTTGGAAATAATAAATTACCATGTTAAATGACATTAACAAACTCCCAGCAACAAAAACACATTGTGAAAATGCTCTCAATCACACTGGGATCTTTTGACTATCATACCCACATTATAATCAGATTCAGGCACCACAAAGTTCAATGAATAAAATTATTAGCAGTTAATTATGTAGCAGTCAGAGTGAGAAGCTTCAAGAAGAAGAGTCAACAGAACGTTTACATGGTTTTGATTCAACAAAAGTTTCTCAGTATATTTGCCTTCAAGGGACTAAAAATGATACGTTTGATCCCATGTCACAGACTGACCTGCGAGGAGCCTTTTTTGTAATTGATGCCGTTGTCTATGTCTGTTTCCATGATGATGCAAGTTGCTGGTTGATGTTTGTAAGGTCAAGAGGTCAATGCCCCCTTTTTCCTCTTCTGGTAAGATCCCCTCTTTTTCTCTCTCAGGGTATGTGCCGTTGTTGCTCTGTTGTTCACTGTTTCTTCCCCCTGCTCTGTAGTTTGACTCCAGTCCAGCTCACAAGCCTTCTCTCTCAAGGCGTCCAAGTTCATGCCATGTCAGTTCTTCATCTGCTCCGTCATAGCTGTTCTGGTAGCAGCGCACGATTTGAGGACTGAGGTGGGACTGACAGCCAGTCAGTCTACTCGGCATGTGTGTTTTTTTCTTCTTTATACAACTCCAGATCAAAGTTCTCTAAGATAACGCAACATTCACTGTGTGTTTATGGTTCCTGAGAGACTCACACTGCTGCTCTGTGTAGGGGAATGGGCACAGAGATATGAACAAACTGCTCTGAGAAGGACTTGATAGACTTGTCGTTTGGAGCAGTAGACTGGCCAGAGACATGAACAGATTTTATTCAATGGAGGCAGCGGAGCCAGAGAACGGGACCAAAGTTAGAGAGTCCTTTAAGTTTGTGTCAGAGGTGAAGAGGGATATATGGAAGGACGGCCGAGACGAGCGATCACAGCCCTCCTGTTGTCTCAGTGTCAGCAACATCTCCTACACAGTCAGGTAAATGCTGCAGAAACAGAATCTGAGAATCAACTAGTTTATCAATCAAAAGTTTGGGTCAAATTATCTTTAATTAGGTGGTCTGACTCTCATTGCTAATGAAATAGCAGAAAAATACATGTGTACTACATGGACACTTCAACTGTTTGTCTACCGTCTGTAGTGTAATGAAACATCTTGTTGATTGTAGATACTGTGTGTGTGTGTGTGTGTGTACATATATATGTATATTTCTAAAACAAATGACGACCAGTTTCACAGTGGGGATTGATTCTGTTCTGAGAATGATAAAAATGCTGCCTGTGTGTGTGTGTGTGTCTGTGTGTGTGTGTGTCTGTGTGTGTGTGTGTGTGTGTGTGTGTGTGTGTGTGTGTGTGTGTGTTGCAGTGAGCGTGTGGGTCCATGGTGGGACTTACCCTCTTACAGGAAGCAATGGACTCGTCAGATCCTCAACGATGTCTCCTTCCACGTAGACAGTGGGCAGATCATGGGCATACTTGGCAATTCAGGTTTGAACTCAGCTCAGTCCAAAAGGCAAAAGTGTTTAAACTGGACAAAAAATGAAGTAGTTAAAATAAATCTGATATTTGCAATAAAGAGCATTTTCTAATGGAAATGGCTCTGAGATAGTTCTGATTGGTTTCGGTATTAGACACTGAATGCAAGATATGATTTATGTATTTCTGAGTTTGAAAGTGGTCACTTGTTCAGGAGCCCAGTTCAAGGCCAGTGTGGTCACAGAGAAAGCTATTAATAATAATGAGGCAACACTCTTTCTTCAAAAATAAAATGGACAGAACCATAAAAGAAAGAGTGAAGAATGTGTTTGGATAATCCTTCTGTTGGCCAATCTAAAATAAAACCCTAAAAATTTAAAATGCTCTTAAATCTATGACCAGATATATCTGGTCTTTACAAATGAATTTATCTGTGTGTGTGCGTGTGCGTGTGCGTGTGCGTGTGCGTGTGCGTGTGTGTGTGTGTGTGTGTGTGTGTGTGTGTTTGCATTGTAAAGGCTCAGGAAAGACAACGTTACTGGATGCCATCTCAGGGAGGATTGGAAACCGTGGGACACTGTTGGGGGAGGTCTTCATTAACGGCAGGAAACTTAAGAGAGAAGAGTATCAGGACTGCTTCTCCTATGTGCTGCAGGTAACACACATACAGCACAGCGGAAAACACCAGTTATTTTTCATCTCAAAAATTAAACTGGTTTGTTCTTGATGTTTCAAACTTAAGTCTTAAGAACTACCCCAATGAGACAAAACAACTGAAAATAAAACAGGCTACTGTGTTTTTTTCTAATCATGTACCTGGAACAAGATGTTGTGAGATACCTCTTCCAAGCTGCTGCATCTCATTATCTATACTTGTACACTAAAGCTGTAGTGTTAAATGAAATATTGCCAACACATTAATAAAGAGACTAAAAAGAGTTTTGAAAACTATCAGCACGTAATCACATGCACATTTCACTTTACCCTAGTTCTCATCACACACTGACATCAGGTTAAACTTTGCCCTACAGTATCACATGTGAGCGGCCACATGCAGACGGTTTGTATGTATTTAAGTTGCCTGAGTTACTAACCACCAGTAAAAAAAAAACTAAATGAACACACACCATTTTTCAAAAACTCCTGAAAGGCTGCCCCGGCCTCTGTATGAAATTAACTTAAGACCCTTGATAGCCTCCTCATATACTTAATCTCTCAATGAGAGGTGCTCAAGTGTATCCAAAGCCTGAATTAAAAACACTGGCTTAAAACTGGCCTTGCTTCCTTTCAAATCATCTCTCTCTTCTCGCTGATAGCAGCCCCCCCTGCTCTCTAAGCCTCGTCATTAACTCCCGCTGCTAAGCTGAAGATGAGGAGGTGATATGAGCTCCTGATATTAAAGTCATTCAGATGAGAGACTGAGGAGAAGTGGGACTGGGAGGTGCCACGTGTTAATTGAGGCAGGCAGCAGGTTCATGAGGTTCAAGTAATGTCTGCGTGTGCGTTTGTATGTGTGTGTGCACATGTCTGTGGCAAAGGTAGATTACAGTTGGCTTGCACACGCATATGTGAACATACAAGTATACAGTATACTACTGTATGTGTGTGATAAATTCTGAAATCGACACTTTTCTAATTCTAAGGATATAGATAAATAGTCTTCAGACAAATCTCTGTAAATCTCTATGTAAAAATGGAGGAAGATTCTACTACAAGGCCTCCAAAATCATTTTTTACAATTTATCCTCAATAAGTATCAAAGACCTATGAGATATAGGTCTGTATCCCCTTTGTGTTTCATGTTGTTTCTTTTCATCATTACTCTCTTTTCCCTCTCTCTGTCGCTTTCAGAGTGATAACTTGTTGAGTTATCTGACAGTGGAGGAGACTCTGACGTACACAGCCCAGCTGGCCCTGCGGAAACACTCGGCCAAAGCCATCCAGAAAAAGGTGACTCTTGAGAGCATCGTCTGCTCTGTCCCCTCTCTTACTTTTCTTTAGCTAAACTTGACATTTGGTTTGTCTGGGGAAAAGACAAAAGGCCAGAACCAGAGAGGAAACAGAATGTGTATCTCTTTATATCAACGAAAGCAAGGTTTTCAGCATCATCAATGCTAATGGTTATGCCCAACCTAAATTTAGAAGATATATAACAAGCTTTTGTTCTCGCTCTAGAGCAATGTGATATTCTGCCGTGAATTTGGCAAGAGTATGTAAGCCAAATATAGTTTAGTCCCACATAGTTCTAGGAAAGTTATGTCTGGCATTAGGATGACAAAGAATATGTAAAAGAGATTTAAACATTATTTCAAAGGTTAAATGAGTTGGACATTCCTTGTAATCCCTGTGTCTTAAGCACACGTGTATCTACATGTTAAAAAAAAGGGTTCTTTGCTTCATCAGTGCTCTGTTACAGCTACTTAACATATGCAGCTGATATGTTTATCACATGATGATTCTAATGTCAAAGCAGCTTTCAAGAAACTTGACAGTCAATTTTATTCGGTTTACATATGTCCTTATTTTCAAACTCAATAATGGAAATATATTACTTTATATCCCTTTATGTAGATATTGCATAATCATGTTTTAAACTGACTTGACAGAAGACCAAATATCATAAATATTTATATGAGTAGCTAGAAGGAGAAAGTATTAATTCTAATAATAATACGTACTAGCAGGCCCTTGTCAGCTAACTTGTTAGTAGTAGTCACCTGACCCTTGACCTCTGGCTCCCTTGCAGGTGTCGGCGGTGATGGCCGAGTTGAGCCTTAGTCATGTGGCCCACAGTGTTATTGGAGGTCGTGTTTTCCCAGGGATCTCTGGGGGCGAGAGGAGAAGGGTCTCCATTGCCAGCCAGCTTCTTCAGGACCCGAGTGAGTATGCTGAGTTTACGTCTGCAGCTGGGATGTGCCTGAGGAGAACTACAGGAGTTTTATCTGCGTATCAGCAACATCAGAACCTCCAAAATGCGCTATCGCTGCAAATCATGATGATGAGGTGAAGTGAGGTAAAAGCCCTTATTCCTTAAATTCTTAAGCCTTTGCAGAACTTGAATGAGGAGATATAGAGTCGATAAACTGAGGCATTAGAGCGGATTTGAGAAGCTTTGAGACACGTGGGGTAAGTATTATACAAAATGGGCTTGAGCACAATATCAGAAAGATAATGTTTAGCACACAAGTTTAGTAAATTATGCATATAACAAATGATATTTCATACATATACTCTTGGAAGCAACAGGACCAGAGCAGGATTGTGCCATCCTGAGAATAGAAGAAAGTTCACCACACGACCTGTCTCTCCCTGAACAGTTTTACAAGTCCACAGTGAAAAGCAAAGGGATCTAAGTAAAAGAGGAATAAGAAAAGGACAGAGAAGGGGACAG
Source organism: Seriola dumerili (assembly GCF_002260705.1). Taxonomy (NCBI): domain Eukaryota; kingdom Metazoa; phylum Chordata; class Actinopteri; order Carangiformes; family Carangidae; genus Seriola; species Seriola dumerili. Next base: position 6,246,316 of record NW_019174733.1, on the reverse strand, counting down.
AGAGAGAGATGGAGAAGAGTAATGAAAGACTGGGTTATCACACCACGAAGGGAATGAGCAGAGACTCACCTCTGTGTGTGTGTGTGTGTGTGTGTGTGTGTGTGTGTGTGTGTGTGTGTGTGTGTGTGTGTGTGTGTGTGTGTGTGTGTGTGTGTGTGCGCTCATCCCAGGTGTAGTTTATCAGGTCTACAGTCCTCCAGGGAGGATGAAGGGTCTCAGTCCTCATTCAGGATTATAGAATAGCCATGGACACACACGTACACACACACAGAGTCACACACAGAGTAATGAGGAGTTCCCATTCGCTGCCTCTCCAATCAACCAGGAAATGAATTAATCTCACAATTAAAGCATCTGCTAATTCCACTCTGCTTTCATAATGCAAAGAGGCAATCTTTTAATTGTCCTAATTAGAGTAATTAACTTAAAAAAAAAGAACTGACTTATCTTCATAAGTTAAGTTGGCCCCGCTGAGAGTCCCACATGTGCCACTTAATAAAAAGTACATTTAAAAGTTTTCCAACTTACAAAGAAGAAAAAAAAGTTATTGTCCGGCCTTTCTCTTGTTCTCAATTTTTCAATGTGCGACAAACCTGCACAAGGGCAATGACGTCATCGGGCTGATGTCGTTGCAGGGGTGATCTTATTGGATGAGCCGACCACAGGCCTGGACAGCATGACCGCCAATCAGATTGTGGTGCTACTGGCAGAGCTGGCCCGGAGGAACCGTATCGTCATAGTAACCATCCACCAACCACGATCCGAGCTCTTCAGGGTGGGTTTTCTGAGATGATCTGGAGAAAGAGTGACTAGTTGACTGAAACTTCCCTTTCTATCTTGAAACAATACACACATACCCATATCTATAGATAATAGTGACTTTATTTGTCCACTTTATTAGTCTGACTCAGACTGTTGAAGCCTCGTATCAGCTTCAAATCTGCTTTAGAAGTCATTTTCACTCTGGATTTTGTCTTCCATCTTTTTCTCGGTTGTTGTGCACAGGAGAAACAACTACAGCAATCAAAAACAATTTCAATGTACGCGAAAAACTTGAAAAAATGCAAACCGATCCTTTAACATTAAAAAGCTTGCAATTTCCGTACAAGACAGAAGATTGTGAGATATTTGCAGATGATATTAAACTATTTGTTGTTGTGTGTGTGACTATGTGTGTGTACAGGTGTTCAGCAGGATAGCTATAATGAGCCGTGGAGAGCTGGTGTTCTGTGGACAGCCAGAAGAGATGGTGGGCTTCTTCAGTCAATGTGGATATGAGTGTCCAGAGTACTGCAACCCCTTTGACATCTATGGTACTGTATGCTATGGCCCTAGACTAGTTATCACACAGCTCCCCACAAATAAAGAATATGTGCAGTAGATCTACACATTTTCTAATATAATTAAGCCTGTGTATGATGTTCATTAAAATATTCAAACTACTTTGATGTTACACAGTTGACTTCACCTCAGTGGACACACGCAACAGCGAGAGGGAGGCGGCCACATTCAGTCGCATGCATGAGATCACTTCATCCTACCAGAGGTCTGACATCTACCAGAGCATGCTCGGAAATATAGAGCAGAGTCTGCAGCGGGAAGAGAAGCCAGCCATCCCCTTCAAGAGCAAAGAGTCACCCAACGGTGCAGCCAAACTTGAAGTTCTGCTCAGGTCAGTGCTGAGCAAGTTTCCTCTGAGAAGACAAAGTCTGTGAAAAAAAAAATGATATGAACTTTAACTTAAACAACAGAAATTATTAGATTAATTTCTTCTGTGTGTTGCAGGCGGACTGCAAGAAACCTGTCCAGAGATAGGATGGGTGTTCTGATGCGTCTGTCCCAGAACCTGATCTACGGTCTCTTTGTGGCCTTCTTTGTCATGCGTTTAGACATTGATGTCTCCAAGGGTGCTGTGCAGGACCGCATTGGCATCATCTATCAGTGCATTGGTGCTTCGCCCTACACCGGCATGCTAAACGCTGTAGCTCTCTGTAAGTTCCACCAACACCAAACTTCTACATGGGGCATAGTTGGGGCATTAATCGTAATGCTGAAATATCATAGGCAAAAGACAAAGTCAAGTTTTAACTGTGCAGTGATTTACCTTATTTCAGTAGTTACATAATGTATGGGTAAGATTACGGTTCATCAAACAGCAAGTGTCCGATAACATCACCCAATAAATATCTACACAAGGTGGATATGATGTCTTTGGGAAAATTGTGAACCTTACTAAACCTTCACCTTTGTAAAAGTGATGCATTATCTTTGTTAAACAAGATATTTGAAAAGCCTTTATATCAGCGGCCTGCAATCGATTTTTTATTGCTCATTTGTACATCACATCAATGACACAAGGGCATAGGTTTGCATATGGACGGTATGGACATGTTCCTACCAATATTTTGGGAAAACAGAATTGACGTCTGTGACGTTTTTTGATGTTTTTGTGACTTAGTATGCTGTTACGTTTTTTGACGTTTTTATGCCTTATTATACTATGACATTTTATGCCATTTTATTACTATACTATGACATTTTTCGACGTTTCTATGCCTTACTATACTATGATGTTTTTTTGTCGTTTTTATGACTTGTTATAAAATGACATTTTTTGACGTTTTTATGCCTTACTATACTATGACGTTTTGATGCCTTGTTATAAAATGACGTTTTTTGTCGTTTTTATGCCTTATTATACTATGACGTTTAATGCCTTACTATACTATGATGTTTTTTGACGTTTTATGCCTTACTACACTATGACGTTTTATGCCATACTACACTATGACGTTTTTTTGTTGTTTTTATGGCTTGCTTAAGTATGAGTTTTTTGTAATTTTTTATACCTCATTATACTATGACATTTTATGCCTTACTACTCTATGACGTTTTTTGTCGTTTTTATGCCTTTCTACACTATGACGTTTTTTGTCGTTTTCATGCCTTACTATACTATGACGTTTTATTCCTTACGATATTATGTCGTTTTTTAACGTTTTTATGCCTTGTTATAAATTGACATTTTTTGTAGTTTTTATGCCTTACTATACTATAACGTTTTGTGCCGTACTATACTATGACGTTTTTTGTTGTTTTTATGCCTTATTATACTATGTCGTTTTTTGACGTTTTTATGTCTTGTCATAAAATTACTTTTTCTGTCGTTTTTATGCCTTATTATACTATGACATTTTATGCCTTACTATACTATGACATTTTTTCACGTTTTTATGCCTTGTTATAAAATGACGTTTTTTGATGTTTTTATTTCTTACTATACTATGACGTTTTTTGTTGTTTTTATGGCTTACTAAAGTATGAGGTTTTTTGAATTTTTTATACCTCATTATACTATGACGTTTTATGCCTTACTACACTATGAAGTTTTTTGACATTTTTATGCCTTGTTATACTATGACGTTTTTTGTTGTTTTTATGCCTTACTATACTATGTCGTTTTTTGACGTTTTTATGCCTTGTTATAAAATGACGTTTTTGTGTCATTTTTATGCCTTATTATACTATGACATTTTATGCCTTACTATACTATGACGTTTTATGCCTTACTTTACTTTGACGTTTTTTGTCGTTTTCATGCCTTACTATACTATGACGTTTTATGCCTTACTATACACTGTCGTTTTTTGACGTTTTTATGCCTTGTTATAAAATGACATTTTTTATGTTTTTATGCCTTACTATACTATGACATTTTATGCCTTACTATACTATGACCTTTTATGCCTTACTTTACTTTGACGTTTTTTGTCGTTCTCATGCCTTGCTATACTATGACGTTTTATGCCTTACTATACTATGTTGTTTTTTGATGTTTTATGCCTTACTATACTATTACATTTTTTTGTCGTTTTTATGTCTTACTATACTATGATGTTTTTTGTTGTTTTTATGCCGTACTATACTATGACATTTTATGCCTTAGTATACTATGACGTTTTATGCCTTACTACACTATGACATTTTTTGATTTTTTTATGCCTTACTATACTATGACGTTTTATGCCTTACTTTACTTTGTCGTTTTTTGTCATTTTCATGCCTTGCTATACTATGATGTTTTTTGACGTTTTTATGCCTTACTATACTACGACGTTTTTTGTCGTTTTTATGCCTTACTAGACTATGTCGTTTTTTGTTGTTTTTATGCCCTATTATAAAATGACGTTTTTTGTCATTTTTATGCCTTATTGTACTATGACATTTTATTCCTTACTATACTATGACGTTTTATGCCTTACTACACTATGAAGTTTTTTGACGTTTTTATCCCGTGTTATAAAATTACGTTTTTTGACATTTTATGCCTTACTATACTATGACGTTTTATGCTTTACTTTACTTTGACGTTTTTTTTCGTTTTCATGCCTTACTATAGTTTTACGTTTTTTGTCGTTTTCATGCCTTACTATACTATGACGTTTTATGCCTTACTACACTATGAAGTTTTTTGATGTTTTTATGCCTTGTTATAAAATTACGTTTTTTGTTGTTTTTATGCCTTACTATACTATGATGTTTTGTGCCATACTATACTATGACGTTTTATGATGTTTTTATGCCTTGTTATAAAATTATTTTATGCCTTATTATACTATGACATTTTATACCTTACTATACTATGACATTTTATGCCTTACTTTACTTTGACGTTTTTTGACATTTTTATGCCTTACTATACTATGACGTTTTTTGTCGTTTTTATGCCTTACTACACTATGAAGTTTTTTGACATTTTTATGCCTTGTTATAATATGACGTTTTTTGTTGTTTTTCCTGCCTTACTATACTATGTCGTTTTTTGACGTTTTTATGCCTTGTTATAAAATGACGTTTTTTTTGTCATTTTCATGCCTTACTATAATATGACGTTTTGTGCCGTACTATACTATGATGTTCTATGATGTTTTTATGTCTTACTATACAAGGACGTTTTTTGTTGTTTTTATGCTTTACTATACTATGACGTTTTTTGACGTTTTTATGCCTTGTTATAAAATGAAATTTTTTTTCATTTTTATGCCTGATTATACTATGACGTTTTATGCCTTACTATACTATGACGTTTTTTCACATTTTTTTGCCTTGTTATAAAATTACGTTTTTTGACGTTTTCATGCATTGTTATATAATGACGTTTTTTATCGTTTTTGTGCCTTGTTATAAAATGACGTTTTTTGTTGTTTTTATGCCTTACTATACTATGTCGTTTTTTGACCTTTTTATGCCTTGTTTTAAAATGACGTTTTTTTGTCATTTTTATGCCTTATTATACTATGACATTTTATGCCTTACTATACTATGACATTTTATGCCTTACTTTACTTTGACGTTTTTTGACATTTTCATGCCTTGCTATACTATGATGTTTTTTGACGTTTTTATGCCTTACTATACTATGACGTTCTTTGTCTTTTTCATGCTTACCTTTTTTATGACTTTTTTTCCCTACTATACTATGGCGTTTTTTGATGTTTTTATGCCTTGTTATAAAATGACGTTTTTTTGTCATTATTATGCCTTACTATACTATGACGTTTTGTGCTGTACTATACTATGACGTTTTATGATGTTTTTATGCCTTACTACACTATGACGTTTTTTGTCTTTTTCATGCCTCACTATACTATGACGTTTTATGCCTTACTACACTATGACGTTTTTTGACGTTTTTATGCCTTACTATACTATGACTTTTTATGACTTACTATACTATGACTTTTTTTTGAGGTTTTTATGCCTTGTCATAAAATGACGTTTTTTGATGTTTTTGTGCGTTGTTATAAAATTACGTTTATGTCGTTTTTATGCCTTTGATGTTTTATGCCTTACTATAGTATGATGTTTTTTGACGTCTTTATCGCTTGTTATAAAATGAAATTTTTTGTAGTTTTTATGCCTTACTATACTATGACGTTTTATGCCTTACTACACTATGACGTTTTTTGACGTTTTTATGCCTTACTATACTATGACGTTTTTTGTCGTTTTTATGCCTTACTATATTATGACGTTTTATGCCTTACTTTACTTTGACGTTTTTTGACGTTTTCATGCCTTACTATACAATGACGTTTTTTGTCGTTTTCATGCCTTACTACACTATGAAGTTTTTTGACATTTTTATGCCTTGTTATAAAATGACATTTTTTGTTGTTTTTATGCCTTACTATACTATGACGTTTTATGCCTTACTATACTATAACGTTTTTTGATCTTTTCATGCCTTGTTATAAAATGACGTTTTTTTGTCATTTTTATGCCTTACTATACTATGACGTTTTGTGCCGTACTATACTATGATGTTCTATGATGTTTTTATGTCTTACTATACGATGACGTTTTTTGCCGTACTATACTATGATGTTCTATGATGTTTTTATGTCTTACTATACGATGACGTTTTTTGATGTTTTTATGCCTTACTATATTAAGACGTTTTATGCCTTACTATACTATGTCGTTTTTTGACGTTTTTATGCCTTGTTATAAAATGACGTTTTATGCTTTACTTTACTTTGATGTTTTTTGTCGTTTTCATGCCTTGCTATACTATGATGTTTTTTGACGTTTTTATGCCTTACTATACTATGACGTTTTTTTGTCATTTTTATGCCTTCCTATACCATGTCGTTTTTTGAAGTTTTTATGCCTTGTTATAAAATGACGTTTTTTTTGTCATTTTTATGCCTTATTATACTATGACGTTTTATGCCTTACTATACTATGACGTTTTTTGTCGTTTTTATGCCTTACTATACTATGTCGTTTTTTGACGTTTTTATGCCTCGTCATGAAATTATGTTTTTATGTCATTTTTATGCCTTATTATACTATGACATTTTATGCCTTACTATACTATGACGTTTTATACCTTACTTTACTTTGACGTTTTTTTTCGTTTTCATGCCTTACTATACTATGACGTTTTTTGACGTTTTTATGCCTCGTCATAAAATGACGTTTTTATGTCATTTTTATGCCTTACTATACTATGATGTTTTTTGTCGTTTTTATGCCTTACTATACTATGACGTTTTATGCCTTACTATACTATGTCGTTTTTTGACATTTTTATGCCTTGTTATAAAATGACGTTTTTTGTCGTTTTTATGCCTCACTATACTATGACGTTTTATGCCTTACTACACTATGACGTTTTTTGACGTTTTTATGCCTTTTTATAAAATGACGTTTTTTGTTCTTTTTATGCCTTACTATATTATGACGTTTTGTGCCGTACTATACTATGACGTTTTTTGATGTTTTTATGCCTTGTTATAAAATGAAATTTTTTGTAGTTTTTATGCCTTGTTATACTATGACGTTTTATGCCTTACTATACTATGACGTTTTTTCACGTTTTTATGCCTTGTTATAAAATGACGTTTTTTGTCGTTTTTATGCCTCACTATACTATGACGTTTTATGCCTTACTACACTATGACGTTTTTTGACGTTTTTATGCCTTTTTATAAAATGACGTTTTTTGTTGTTTTTATGCCTTACTATACTATGACGTTTTTTGACGTTTTTATGCCTTGTTATAAAATGACGTTTTTTGTCGTTTTTATGCCTCACTATACTATGACGTTTTATGCCTTACTACACTATGACGTTTTTTGACGTTTTTATGCCTTTTTATAAAATGACGTTTTTTGTTGTTTTTATGCCTTACTATACTATGTCGTTTTTTGACGTTTTTATGCCTTGTTATAAAATGACGTTTTTTGTCGTTTTTATGCCTCACTATACTATGACGTTTTATGCCTTACTACACTATGACGTTTTTTGACGTTTTTATGCCTTTTTATAAAATGACGTTTTTTGTTGTTTTTATGCCTTACTATACTATGTCGTTTTTTGACGTTTTTATGCCTTGTTATAAAATGACGTTTTTTGTCGTTTTTATGCCTCACTATACTATGACGTTTTATGCCTTACTACACTATGACGTTTTTTGACGTTTTTATGCCTTTTTATAAAATGACGTTTTTTGTTGTTTTTATGCCTTACTATACTATGTCGTTTTTTGACGTTTTTATGCCTTGTTATAAAATGACGTTTTTTGTCGTTTTTATGCCTCACTATACTATGACGTTTTATGCCTTACTACACTATGACGTTTTTTGACGTTTTTATGCCTTTTTATAAAATGACGTTTTTTGTTGTTTTTATGCCTTACTATACTATGTCGTTTTTTGACGTTTTTATGCCTTGTTATAAAATGACGTTTTTTGTCGTTTTTATGCCTCACTATACTATGACGTTTTATGCCTTACTACACTATGACGTTTTTTGACGTTTTTATGCCTTTTTATAAAATGACGTTTTTTGTTGTTTTTATGCCTTACTATACTATGTCGTTTTTTGACGTTTTTATGCCTTGTTATAAAATGACGTTTTTTGTCGTTTTTATGCCTCACTATACTATGACGTTTTATGCCTTACTACACTATGACGTTTTTTGACGTTTTTATGCCTTTTTATAAAATGACGTTTTTTGTTGTTTTTATGCCTTACTATACTATGTCGTTTTTTGACGTTTTTATGCCTTGTTATAAAATGACGTTTTTTGTCGTTTTTATGCCTCACTATACTATGACGTTTTATGCCTTACTACACTATGACGTTTTTTGACGTTTTTATGCCTTTTTATAAAATGACGTTTTTTGTTGTTTTTATGCCTTACTATACTATGTCGTTTTTTGACGTTTTTATGCCTTGTTATAAAATGACGTTTTTTGTCGTTTTTATGCCTCACTATACTATGACGTTTTATGCCTTACTACACTATGACGTTTTTTGACGTTTTTATGCCTTTTTATAAAATGACGTTTTTTGTTGTTTTTATGCCTTACTATACTATGTCGTTTTTTGACGTTTTTATGCCTTGTTATAAAATGACGTTTTTTGTCGTTTTTATGCCTCACTATACTATGACGTTTTATGCCTTACTACACTATGACGTTTTTTGACGTTTTTATGCCTTTTTATAAAATGACGTTTTTTGTTGTTTTTATGCCTTACTATACTATGTCGTTTTTTGACGTTTTTATGCCTTGTTATAAAATGACGTTTTTTGTCGTTTTTATGCCTCACTATACTATGACGTTTTATGCCTTACTACACTATGACGTTTTTTGACGTTTTTATGCCTTTTTATAAAATGACGTTTTTTGTTGTTTTTATGCCTTACTATACTATGTCGTTTTTTGACGTTTTTATGCCTTGTTATAAAATGACGTTTTTTGTCGTTTTTATGCCTCACTATACTATGACGTTTTATGCCTTACTACACTATGACGTTTTTTGACGTTTTTATGCCTTTTTATAAAATGACGTTTTTTGTTGTTTTTATGCCTTACTATACTATGTCGTTTTTTGACGTTTTTATGCCTTGTTATAAAATGACGTTTTTTGTCGTTTTTATGCCTCACTATACTATGACGTTTTATGCCTTACTACACTATGACGTTTTTTGACGTTTTTATGCCTTTTTATAAAATGACGTTTTTTGTTGTTTTTATGCCTTACTATACTATGTCGTTTTTTGACGTTTTTATGCCTTGTTATAAAATGACGTTTTTTGTCGTTTTTATGCCTCACTATACTATGACGTTTTATGCCTTACTACACTATGACGTTTTTTGACGTTTTTATGCCTTTTTATAAAATGACGTTTTTTGTTGTTTTTATGCCTTACTATACTATGTCGTTTTTTGACGTTTTTATGCCTTGTTATAAAATGACGTTTTTTGTCGTTTTTATGCCTCACTATACTATGACGTTTTATGCCTTACTACACTATGACGTTTTTTGACGTTTTTATGCCTTTTTATAAAATGACGTTTTTTGTTGTTTTTATGCCTTACTATACTATGTCGTTTTTTGACGTTTTTATGCCTTGTTATAAAATGACGTTTTTTGTCGTTTTTATGCCTCACTATACTATGACGTTTTATGCCTTACTACACTATGACGTTTTTTGACGTTTTTATGCCTTTTTATAAAATGACGTTTTTTGTTGTTTTTATGCCTTACTATACTATGTCGTTTTTTGACGTTTTTATGCCTTGTTATAAAATGACGTTTTTTGTCGTTTTTATGCCTCACTATACTATGACGTTTTATGCCTTACTACACTATGACGTTTTTTGACGTTTTTATGCCTTTTTATAAAATGACGTTTTTTGTTGTTTTTATGCCTTACTATACTATGTCGTTTTTTGACGTTTTTATGCCTTGTTATAAAATGACGTTTTTTGTCGTTTTTATGCCTTACTATACTATGACGTTTTTTGATGTTTTTATGCCTTGTTATAAAATGACATTTTTTGTTGTTTTTATGCCTTACTATATTATGACGTTTTGTGCCGTACTATACTATGACGTTTTTTGATATTTTTATGCCTTGTTATAAAATGAAATTTTTTGTCGTTTTTATGCCTTATTATACTATGACGTTTTATTCCTTACTATACTATGACGTTTTTTTGCCTCGTTATAAAATTACGTTTTTTGACGTTTTCATACCTTGTTATAAAATTACGTTTTTTATCGTTTTCATGCCTTTTTATAAAATGACGTTTTTTTGCCATTTTTATGCCTTATTATACTATGACATTTTATGCCTTGCTATACCATGACGTTTTATGCCTTACTTTACTTTGATGTTTTTTGACATTTTCATGCCTTGCTATACTATGTTGTTTTTTGACGTTTTTATGCCTTAATATACTATGACGTTTTTTGTCATTTTTATGCCTAACTATACTATGACGTTTTATGCCTTACTACACTATGACGTTTTTTGTCATTTTTATGCCTCACTATACTATGACGTTTTATGCCTTACTACACTATGACGTTTTTTGACGTTTTTATGCCTTTTTATAAAATGACGTTTTTTGTTGTTTTTATGCCTTACTATACTATGTCGTTTTTTGACGTTTTTATGCCTTGTTATAAAATGACGTTTTTTGTCGTTTTTATGCCTCACTATACTATGACGTTTTATGCCTTACTACACTATGACGTTTTTTGACGTTTTTATGCCTTTTTATAAAATGACGTTTTTTGTTGTTTTTATGCCTTACTATACTATGTCGTTTTTTGACGTTTTTATGCCTTGTTATAAAATGACGTTTTTTGTCGTTTTTATGCCTTACTATACTATGACGTTTTTTGATGTTTTTATGCCTTGTTATAAAATGACATTTTTTGTTGTTTTTATGCCTTACTATATTATGACGTTTTGTGCCGTACTATACTATGACGTTTTTTGATATTTTTATGCCTTGTTATAAAATGAAATTTTTTGTCGTTTTTATGCCTTATTATACTATGACGTTTTATTCCTTACTATACTATGACGTTTTTTTGCCTCGTTATAAAATTACGTTTTTTGACGTTTTCATACCTTGTTATAAAATTACGTTTTTTATCGTTTTCATGCCTTTTTATAAAATGACGTTTTTTTGCCATTTTTATGCCTTATTATACTATGACATTTTATGCCTTGCTATACCATGACGTTTTATGCCTTACTTTACTTTGATGTTTTTTGACATTTTCATGCCTTGCTATACTATGTTGTTTTTTGACGTTTTTATGCCTTAATATACTATGACGTTTTTTGTCATTTTTATGCCTAACTATACTATGACGTTTTATGCCTTACTACACTATGACGTTTTTTGTCATTTTCATGCCTCACTATACTATGACGTTTTATGCCTTACTACACTATGACGTTTTTTGACGTTTTTATGCCTTTTTATAAAATGACGTTTTTTGTTGTTTTTATGCCTTACTATACTATGTCGTTTTTTGACGTTTTTATGCCTTGTTATAAAATGACGTTTTTTGTCGTTTTTATGCCTCACTATACTATGACGTTTTATGCCTTACTACACTATGATGTTTTTTGACGTTTTTATGACTTGTTATAAAATGACGTTTTTTGATGTTTTTATACCTCATTATACTATGACGTTTTATGCCTTACTACACTTTGACGTTTTTTGACGTTTTTATGCTTTGTAATAAAATGAGGTATTTTGTTGTTTTCATGCCTTACTCTACTATGACGTTTTATGTCGTATTATTATACTATGACTTTCTTATGAGTATGCGATGATTCATATATAAGGTGGGATTATAGTGTAGTGGTTGATGACTTTTTTACCCCTTACTATACAATGACGTTTTCATGCCTTAGTATGCTGACCAATGACATATATTTGACATATATTTCCCCATATCAAGAGTGATGTTACCATATAAGAGTTTATATTATAATAACACTTATACATACTCTTGATATACGAAGACATAAGTTCATACCATATATGAAATACTCAGTAAAATGCAACTTTATTAAAACAACATGCCTATTAAAAGTCTTTACATTTGTATATGGTTTTCTTAATAATGTATTTTTCAGAATTAGAATCAGATTTATTTCTCACATTGCATTTCAGCATACATGGAAGCAAAATACCATACTCCAGTCAGATTGCAGGTTACATTTAAAAACAACAAAAGACACATTATACCGAGGACACAACATACATGTTACATAATTAAAAACCTTTTCTAAGAGCAGCTCAAGATAAGATGTAAAAACGTGCTGATGCAAACAGGTGTCCTTAATAAACAGTCAAGTGGACACTTAAAGTGCTGGTACATGTTTTGTGCATGTCACCCTCTGGTGTTGGAGGCAGGGATAGGGGGCAGCATTTTGAGAGAGTGCATAGTTCTGATGGCTTGTGGAAAAAATCTATTGCACAGTCCAGTGGATCTTGCATGTATGCTCTTAAGCCTCCTTCCAGATGGCAAGAGTGCAGAGAGGTGAGGGGAGGGGTCGGACAGTATGTTGGTGGCCTTCTTGACACACCAGTCTGTGTATATGTTTACCACTGCAGGGACTTCTGCTCAGCAGCTGTGCATTTCCTGTACCAGATGGTGATGCCGTGTGTCAGGATGCTTTCGATGGTTCCTCTGTGTGTGTGTCTGAAGGGGGTATTTGCCCAGGGCACCATACAAGCTAGAACCACCACTGGCTAAGCTCACTTATCTCTTGCTCAGAAGGTGAAAGGGGTCTGCTGTCTGCAGTATTTTTGGTTCCTTCAGCAAAAGTGTGTACAGTCTAGCTTGGACTTCACTTGGTGAAAGAGTCAAAATTGAGCTCATGAGCTTTTAGTGCCTCTCTTAGGTTGGAGTTTGAGCGATGAGTTGTAAATTAGACTATAGAACTGTCATAGATTAGGACAATAGTCTGTATAAACACATTTTTTCTATTCAGAATAGGTTTAATTTATGGAGCACTTGCATAAAAATGAAATATAACCTTTTGTTATTTGCTGTCCACTTTCCACTGGCTTGACACAGTTGTTGGAGAGTTGCATTTTGCTACTAGGGGAGAATAACCTTTACTCTATTTAGTGCTCAATGACCCCAAGTGCCCTTTTACCTACAGACCTACAGCACCTATACTAGCCATATAATCTGTGTGCACATGTATTTGTGTCTCTCTGGGTTAGATAAATTCATTTTTGGTATTTATAGCAGTTGCTGTGACTTAACGTAACCCCAAATACGTACAAACTTTCACACTTATAATCCACCAACACTGTTTTCTTTAAGAGAACATAAAACATTGCTATGTGAACAGTTAGGAGCTTTATGTTATTCCTATTGGAGAGTTAACAAAATTAGAGGTCTGTTAAGTCTCAGTTGCAACTTGAGTTGTTTTTTTGTTTTTTGTTTTTATCTCAGTGACAGTTCCCTGGTTAAATTGAGGTTAAAGAAGGTTAAATGCATTTTGAATATTTAGTCAATGTGTCATAAGGCCTTAGTAGAATCTATTTTAACAAAAGCTCTGCACGCAAGTTATATGTTAAAAGATGATATGGACAATCATATTTTCAACCAGTGAAGGATATTGGTTATACGGGTTGACTATCTCTTTAATGTATCCCTCAGTTAACAGTGGAGTGTAAAATCTCAGCTTTAGGGTTGTGGCTGTCACAGATACTGATGATAAGAGATGTAATAAAACACGGGGCTGAGCAGAAGTCACACTGGAGTTAAAAGGTAATCAAAAGCTCTCCATAAGCACCCAAACAGCCAGAGGTAGTGATTGTGGATATCATTCTGACCTTGAATCTCAAAGATAACAACTGATAGGATACAAAACAGATCAGCCTGTTTGTTCCAAGAATCAGGGGCACTGAGTTGACTGAATAAAAAGGTGGTTTGAAAGATGAGATAGAGCAATACAAATTATTCGTTTTAGTGATGCATCTTTTGATGATTCAAAAATCAAGATTTGTAATGAAATATTTTTCTGGTCTTTATAACCCTAATTTACCCTAATAAATAAATTAAAAATAAATTATTTTATGTCATCACATTATCTGCTCTCTTTCCCTCTGTCTGTTTTTCTCAACAGTCCCGGCGCTGCGAGCCATCAGTGATCAGGAGAGTCAGGATGGTCTGTACAGTAAATGGCAAATGTTCTTGGCCTACATCTTCCACATCCTGCCCTTCAGCATCCTCGGTGTCTTCATCTTCACCTCCTTCCTTTACTGGTGGGTAGTAAGTGTGTATGTGTTTGGCATGGAGCATCATACAGTATATGTTTTTGTTTGGGGAATTCAGAGCTGCACATTCAACCTCCTTCAAGGATGTAATGGATCACATATTCAGTGTGCTCCCTCAAGCTCTCTGAGAATTAACTCTCCTATTGACTCTTGTATTTTTTTGGTCCTGCTTGCTTTTCTCTCAGGACGGTGGGGATGCACCCTGACAGCCTGCGCTTCCTGTGTTTCACTGCTGTAGTCCTGGTACCACATATTATAGGTGAGCTGATACGATAAATGGGAAAATATTCTTTTTTACTGACATGAACAAGGTCCGAAGCATATATTTACATAATCTTCTCATCAAGCTTAGTATTACCTGTATTATACATAATAGTAACATGAGTGGTCTGATTATCTCTAGGATTAGTTTGTTGCCAATCTTTGACAGGGATAGACCCCAAATATTTAAAATATTAGAAACATCTGTATACTTCAGTGACCTGAGTGGAGACCCCTTTAGTGTCATGTTCCCATCTATTAGTGTGTTTTTTTATTTTCTTCAGGTGAGTTGCTGACTGTGGTGCTATTGGGAGTGGTCCAAGACCCTAACATGGTCAACACTGGTGTGGCTCTGCTCAATATTGCTGGGATCTTGGTGGGATCTGGCTTCCTAAGGTGAGATACTAATGTTTCTAATTTAATGAATAAATTAAAGTCACTTTATGCCAAGCCTGTTGTTGTTGTTGTTGTTGTTGTGATTTTGACCTTTGATAAGGCAACTTTTTCAGGTATTTTAGTGCATATTGCCACTGGTAACACACCTTCCTCTCCTCTCCCTCTCCTCTCCCTCTCAACAGAAGCACCCAGCACATGCCAATGGTCTTTCAGTGGCTCAGCTACCTAACGTTCCAGAAGTACAGCTGTGAGCTGCTCATAGTCACCGAGTTCCACGGACTCGATTTCACATGCAGTAAGTTGTTTTTTAACCATCTGACCCTTAGAATGAAAAGTTGTATTTATAGCTCACACACTGTATCCCAGCACGAGCTCTACTATTAACACTGTTTTTGTCGCTGTCGAGTTTCCATCATTTGTAAACCCCTGTTTATATCAACAAGTGAAGGCTAAATAACTGAACCACCTCTCTGTATAATGCAAAACAGTTCAACAGCCGAACTACATCCTCCAAATTCTGAAACTGAACATTATATCCTTCATGAAGGAGGATTTAATGCAGGATCACACTGCGTTACTTTCAGCTAGGTGTTCCTAATAAACTGGCAACTGCGTGTGTGTATTGCAAGATTAAAGATTATCAGCAGTCACTAATTTTCATTTATGGATTTTACATTTTATCATTACACTAATTAAGATGGACTTATTAAGTATGGGTTCAGTGTTCAAAGACACCTGGCAGGACAGACTGAAGGAAACTCATTGGCTGCCCCTGAACTGAAGCTGCGTCTGTGAAACCAGATAACTGTTAACTCTTTGTCTCTGGTGTGTTGTGTTGTTGCAGATGTTTCCAAATCTTTGCCGGGAGCCTGTGTGATCACTCACGGCAGTCAGATCATTGATGAAGGCTATCCTGGCGCTCTGTCCCGATACACACTAGACTTTGTTCTCCTCTACTCCTTCCTCCCTGCGCTCCTGCTGCTGGGGATGATCAGCTTCAAGATCAGAGACAAGCTTGTACGTCATTAAAACCACCGACACACATTTGTGGGAGAATCTTCTGTTTAGCTGAAGTGAGTTTGGTTCAGATGACACAAAACAGATTCAGAACATATATTTACAGAATGACGTTATTCACAGAGGATGAGGTATGCTAAAGTACTGCTGCTCCTGCTAGTACATCATCTGTGTTTGTACTTTCCTCTAATATTACATTTCTATGTAAGCACTTACCATAAAGTTTTAAAGCATGAAGTGTTGTATAGCTAAGACCAATTGTAACAGTACAAAGAGCTTCTGTTTCTCAAAAAAAGATCCCAGTGCAGGGTGCAAGGTGTGCAGTACAGCTGGGTTAATGTGTGTTGACTGGGACTTGAACCATCTGATATGACAGCAAAACCACCGAGTGGTTCCAGTGCTAAAAAGCACCACAAATCAACCAAGCAACTAACAGATTCAACCTAAGGCTCTGTGGTTCTGTATAGTTTAAACAAACAGTTTCTGAATAGAACAAATAATATTTGCACTGTTGTCAAATTAATGCTTTTTGTGTAAAGTTTATGCAAAAACTGACTGACAAACTTCTGTCTATCATGAAGTACCAGAGCAATATTCACATTCTAGGCATTAAAATGCTGCTCATGTATTGCATCTATTCCTTTATTGTTTAAAAACTGTGATCGCAATGTGTTATTAATAGAAAGTGATGCCTCCTGTAATAATGTAAAATTGTTTATTTTTCTAGGACACATTTTAGCATCAGTACACTGTACAAGTAGTTTTGTAGTGTTTAAAAATAGCTTGAAGAAAACGTCACTACAGATGTACAAGTTGTATGATTTTTTGAATAAGTAGAAAAAAAAACAAAATGCAATGACACACCAGTAAATAAATAATGCAATGTGTATATGTACATTAATGTGTGGTGTATGTGCGTGAACATAAAGCTGATTATCTGTCAGGTCTCCAGCTCCAGTCCTTTCCATGACTTAGCTGCATTTCTCTTATACTGCTCCAACTCCTGAAAGACAAGTGCAGAGAGAGAGACTGATTTAAAAAGAAAGTGCAGGCAACTGCACAGACACATGCTATGATTCAGAGGCGCCTGCAAACTCAGAATGGTTAACAAGGTTTTGTTCTCCTGCACATACAAATACAAATGCAGATAAAGGGCACCTAAAACATAATGTTCATAACACAGGCTACACGTGATCCATTTAGAACACTTCAGTATAACCAAACAGATGATGAACTCCAAACATCTTAGCGTAGCATTAGCTATACTGCTTATTCTTTTTTGAGGGTCGTCGGGGAACTGGAGTCCCAGATGACATTGGGGTGCAGCCAGGAACCTTTTCAGTGTATCAACAACAACTATGAAATAATAGTATGACAATCATTACTGGCTTTCAATGCAAAATCTGGTCAAATGCATAAGGATGACCTAGGAATCTCTCTTCTCTTCTGAGTTATTTTTTGATATAGTCATAATTGGTATAATACAGTAAGGTAAATTGCTGTGATGTACAACACCATACATCAATACATTTTAATTGAAACCTTGTGAGGCAGCAGTTTTGGCCTCTCAAGTAAGGAGACATTCACCTCTGGCTTCAAATCTATGGCAGGAATTTATCTTCCAGAAAAACAGATGCTTAGCTCTGTGACACGAATGGAATGATAATGCTTATAGGGCACAAACTGGGGCTAAGGGTACACAAGTTCAGACAGATGCTTTAGAAGAATATTATCTCTTTGCATTACATTGAAGACTGGGATCAGTTTGCACGAAAGATATCAGTTTACAACCTTTCCTGACATAAACAGATGCTTTCACAAACTTCATTGTCTCTCACCATTACCCTAGTTCTCTGACTGGTTGCCTAGACCAATTATATGATGCATCATCCAATGGAATAGCTAGATGGCTAGCATCAGGTGAGAGTCAGTCAGTAATTTATGACTTGGACAGGTTACTGCAGTTCAAGTGCCAGAGTGGCACCCGGGCAGGCAGAGAGCAGGAGGCCTATTAGTCTAAGTTTATAACCACAGGGTATATTAAAGCCTGTTTATGACATCATAACAATGGCAATAATATTCATAGGATATTGGATAACAAAAGGTTACTTTGGAGCATTACTGCTGTTTAAGACAGGTGTGGTGCAGAGAGACAGTTTAACAGCAGATCTATAGTATCTGTGAACTCTTATTTAATTCTGCCTTGCTTGGACAATGGAAGCGCAACAACTGAATACACTTTTGTAGTAAGTAAAGTAAGGTCTTCATATTGTTTATAAAATAAAATGTTCTAAATAACCATTATAAAAATGTTGAGCAGTCTGAGGCTAAGTGTCATTATACCTTATATGCCTTACCAAGAGAGAGAGAGAGAGAGAGAGAGAGAGAGATACTTTATTTATCCCCTAGGGGAAATTCATGTGTCCATTAGCTCATTGTTAATAATAATAATAATAATAATAATAATAAGAGAGAGCAGCAGCGACAAAATATAAAAGAAATGATAGCAACAAACAGGAAAAGCTGCTTCTTACTCCGGAGTTTATGGCTGAATTGTCACTCTGCCTGGGCTCTCATTAAATCTAACCTCTTATTCAACTAGAAAATATGGCTCTCTGTCATAGATGCTACTCTTCATTTCCCTTTTAACACAGGGAGATCAAAGGTCAAAGTGACACCACAGATGCGTGAACAGGAATTTCTAATTAATTCATGTGATTTGTCAACATGTCTCACCTGGTCTTTCTGGGCTCGCATGGCGTCAATCTGAGGCTCACTGTACTGTGGGTCTTTGGCTGGATCCTTTAGTTCCCTCCGCTCACTGGTATTCTGCAAAATCAGTCAGATGAACAGAAATACATTAAAAATTGATTGTTTATGGCAATGCTTGTTCATGTTCATGCATATTTCTAAGAAGAGATACTGCATTTCACATACACACAGGCAGTGTACATGAATGTGATTGTTCCGTATGAGGGTGTTAACTTTCTTAAACATTAGAGGCTAAATCACTTGTATTTTTCAATACTGTAAGACAAAAGGTGCCTCCAGTGAACTACCTCTTGGGGGAAGACACGCTCGTAGACTTTCTTCCAGAGATCCTTGGGGTTTTTGGCATGTAGCGAAGTTATGTCCACATCAGTAGCAGGAGGAGAACCTAAAATAACAGGAGCATTTTTTTTAAACAGCATACCAGTAAATCCTGGTCAGGGCAGGTGTATGTCTTTCAAAACAGCATGGTAACAGCGTTTGATTTCGATTTAAATGCATTACTGCTCTTTGCCACTGGATGGTGCTGAGCTCACCTATTTGACTGAAGGAGTCAGAACCTGCTGGAATGATGAGAGGCTTGGTGGAGTCACAGGACACAGTTTTCCTGATCACAACATAAAGAAAAGAAAAAAAATAAAGCTAAAACTAAACAATTGAATAAATAGTACATCATTGTATACATCAAATTATTTTGGTTTGGAATGCATTTTCTCTGCCATTTGGAGCGGTCTCCTGAAAAGCTCTTATAAAGAGAGTACACAGCACAGGCCCAAAATGTGAGAAAACCTGTTGTATGTTATATAATTGAATATACAAGTTAAATGTTAAATGCAGTTAGGAAATCTATTAGTGTCAACACTAAAGTTACAGGTTTAAAAAAAAAAAAAACTAAAAAATGCCAGGCCCAATCCTCATCCACTACTACAGTGTTGTGTTATCCTCCTCACCCTCTGTCCAGACCGAAAGCCAGGTGGGAGAAGAAGCTCTTGGTTTTTGACATTAGGCTCTCCGTCTTGATGCTAGTGAACTGATGAAAAGATTATGCGCAGGAACAGAAAGAAAAATTTAATAAAAGTAAAGTGGAACAGCAACAGAAAACAAATAAAATTAAAAAAAAAAGTGAAAATGTGAAATGTGCACACTGAAGTATGTTTTAATTTAAGTAACATTAAATGTAAATTCGTTGCATGTATAGTAGAAGCACACTTACAATAAGAGAGGCTGCGTAGTAATGGGCGACAAAACGCAGCGTTTTACTAACCACTTTCCTCTTGTCAGAGTCAAATTCCTGCAACACAGATGGAAAAAATCTCCCTGTAAATGTGTTACACAAACTCTACCAGGGTCAAAGAGAAAAGCTCAGTGATTGAATTTACAATTTACACCATGTAACTAACTGCAATGTACCAACATTTTTAACAATGTCTCTGCCTGGAAAAGCATTAAATTGTGTATTTTACAGGTATTTTAAAAGGATGTGAAACATGACCAATTCTACTGGTAATGTTTAGATTCAAGCATTTGTTTTACCTGAAAGATGTCATACTTGCTGCCAATGATGAGCAGAGGAACAGGAAAGGGACTGATCAGCTCTCTGTCCTGGTAATGGAGTTAACAGTTAACTCAGGAGACATGTTGCAGCTCATATCTTAACTAGACTAAAAATGAATTAATCACCTTTCATCAACAAAAAAACTTTACTACTACTGAAGATTTTGTGAACTACTATATGTTGCCTTTTACATATGTCACAAACTGGCTCGAGGAATGTGACAAGAAGGGAGTCCATGTAAAGGTTACAGTAAAAACAAACTAATTTTTTTTTACAACTAAAGGTTAGTCATGACAGCAGAGCATGGAAGAGAGGAGAAAGTGACAAGGCGAGGTGACATCAGCTGACCACCCTCCCGGCTGCCTGCTGACGTTGACCAGGATAACCTCCAAGATGGTGGGAGAGGCGTCACACTGAGCAGAGATCATGTTAAAATTATGTTGAGTTTAATGAGCTGAGGCCTTACAGGATAGTCTTTAGGTAAGACACGTGCTGCTGAGTGGACAGGCGTCTGGTGTTTGGCTGCAGCTTTGGCCTTCTCTGCTTGCTGTGCCTGGGAAGAGACTTTCTCCAACTGAGCTTGTGCTGCCTGCAGCAGCTTTTCCATGGTTCCCCACAGGGCATTGGGTTTAGACAGGTCCAGAATGAGGATGACAGAGAGAGACCTTGCAAAAGAAAGGAAGGACTCTTTCTTTGATTTTACTGGCCTGACACTGCTGTTCAAACCAAACTGATTTGAAAAAATACATGGACAATATACACAAGGAAACATAAATAATAATCGTATTCAGAACATGTCAAATACTGCCCCCTTTCACTAGAACATATCACAACAGTGATATACTCAATGTCAGGAATGTGCAAAACTGGCCTACCTGATGCTGACAGGAGTGATGGGGATCTGGACCAGGTCTGACAAAGAGGTCCCTCCTCCCAGCTCCCATAGGTGGGCTATGTCTTTGGGCTGAAAGTGGAAACCACCAAGCCATTATATGTTCAACTGTACACGCATTCAAATAAACACATCAACTCTCAGTTGAGAACTCGGGAGCTTGGTGCATTGTGCCAAATGTGCTTGAGAACTGTAAGTTGCAATGAATGACTCTACAGTCATTTGTGGCTCTTTACAAGGATTAACTCCTTCTTATCAATTTATATGAAAAATACATGGTTTGAGGCCATCACAACTTATCAGGACTATCATGTGTGTCATCGTCCAATTTTTTAAGACTCCAGAGTGTCCAGAACTGAAAAGGCCCCCTTACTGTGCTGTGTCCTCGAGCCCGTCTGCCAAAAGTGTACTCCAGCGCCAGAGTTGACTTGGATGATTCATCCCTGGTGGATTAAAAAAAAAAAAAAAGTATAATTCATTACTGTGTAGCAACATAATCTAAGCAAAAAGATCCAATTACTAGGCTTCAGTGCTTTCAACCCAATCACTGTCTTTTTTGAGCTGGCTCAGGTGTCATTTTGAAGAAGAGGATTATTGAACTTCCCTGCTCAAAGTATTATTGTTAAGTATTATTGAAACTGGCATATTTCATTGTGTTAATATTATTTGATAATGTTGATATTAATCTGCATGGATAGCAGACTAAATGCAGGTTTGCTTTTGTCATGACGGTGGATTTGCTAATTGTGAGTTGATTATCTGGAAGACATACATACTCACCTGTCGAGGCACCTGAGGAGAATGGATGTTTTACCCTGGAAGAAAAGCAAAGGTGAGCTAATAACAAAAAAAGCACGACTATCTGTCGCCTGGCACGACGGTAAACATTACGCTAAACACACCCCAGACTTGCTCCCCATCAGAAACACGGTCCTTTCGCTGACCGTCTCTCCTCCGTCCTCCTCCCCGCCTCCGCTCTCCCGATTGCGGACCTCCGCCGCAGCCAGCTCCCATAATGTGTCTGAGCTGACAAACACAAGACAAAAACGTTGCGTTGTTCGAAAAAAACCGTCATATTTTCTGTGGGAATGTTAAACAAATATGCACGTTGGCAAACAAACGGATCCTCACCTTATTTTTGGCATCAAACGTGATATTTTACAAACAAAGTTGACAAACTCGGGTTCAACCGAAGGAAACCGTCACAAACGTTGCCAGAGTAACGGCGCGTTTTGATGCCGTAATCAATCATCAGTGAAAGGGCTTTCTGGGAAATGTAGTGCTTACATTCAGACGCTCAACCTTCTTCTTCTTCTTCGTTTTTATGGTAAAATTGTAACCATATGGAGCATTATCGCCACCTACTGCTGGATCGTTGAGTCCTTATATTCTTCAGTCCAGTGTCATAGGAAAATAAAAATATTTCCATCTAAACTACCCTGCATCCCTGAGTTTGATCCACTAGCTGTTGTGTGCCAAACATGTCTTAAAATGTAGTCTTTGCCCTGAGGTTCGACCACCATTATGTTAGGTAATTTTTACTGGTTTGAACAACAATTTAAATCTGAGATGACCTGGGAATATTTCTCTTTAATCAGAACACAGTGACATGTTGTTTTTCAGTAGCAGCAAAGTAGTTCAGTTGAACCATGAGCTACTGAGAAGTAAGCAGAAGACTTCCAAATTAAATGAAAACACTTAAATAACATTTGACAAAATACTGTACATGAGATTACATCATCCAGTTAACAGCACAGATATCTTAAAACGGAGCAGTTGAGATCTTCAGTGAAGCAAAAATGGTCACTTCTTCATGCAGCGATGACCTGAACAACTTAAAATGTTGTTTTGGATAAATCCTTTAAATTGCAGATGGATGGCACTGGATGACAGTGAGTCTTTTTTTGATGAGAAAGTCCTATGGTCCATCATGACTTTTTCCTGGGCTGGTCACAAAAGGGTACATTTTCTAGTAGAAGGTCCTCTCTGGGTCGGAGCACTGTGAAACACAGAGTGAGAGAAAAAAAAACTTAGCAAGTACATATCATTAGGAAAATTCATCAAATTGTAATAAGTCAGAGAGAAGTTATGATTCCTGATGTATATTCTTTTGCATAACATGTGCTATTTTCTAGCATTGTACCAAATTTGTTGAAAAAGACAGTGGAGGAGAAAAACAATATCATACAGAGTTTCTTTTCTCCAACATGTTCCATTTGTACCACAGACTCTCGAAGAACAGTTTCCACATCTGTGCCCATTTTGATCATCTGTAGAAACAGAGGGGTTATGAGACATACTGGAGACACAGATTGATTATGGGACAACTGGGCCCTGGGCAATAACATGTAAAATGTATCAGTAGCCCCACTGTTTTGCATCTTTTTCAGTGGAATTTTGCAGGTTAACCATGAATCTAAAGTGTTGTTGAACTTCAGTATTTCACACTGGAGGTGCTTTCTAAATCCTTTCCAAAGCTACCACAGCAGATCCAAACTACACACCTCTCCACATATATTACACAAAATATTATAGAAATTCATCTTTATTATTATGTTTGCAACAAATTATAGTTTTGTCATTCCAAGACAGTGCAACTCTTTTTTTCCCACCATACAAATAATTTTTTGTTCATTTGTGAGAGACAAAACTGCTATGTACATTGTCATTGTTTTGCTGTTGTATGTCTGTTTTAGGGAAACCATCAAAGAAAACTGTGATGCAGAGCTCTTCTGCTATGATCAGATTTAAATCAGTTTGTGATTTATGTATGCTTACTGAAGCCCTCACTGTGAATTATATAGGAAAAAAATAAAAGAAGAAAATTAAAAATATATATTGCATTGGACTTTGTTTTGACAGGTATTTAATATGAAAGGAGTTAGATCAGGATCAAGAGCAAAATGTGATCAGGATTCCGCTACTTTTGACTTAACTTTTGGACTTTCCAACAAGAAATATATATTTTAAATTGATATTTTAAATAGCAGAGTAATAATGCTGGATTAGAAATGGAAACTGTACCTTCTTAATGTTTTCATCTGACGTTTCATTTTTGTTTTTCTGGAACTCCTCGTTGATCTTTAATCTTGCAGCTTGTGGAAGAAAACAAAGTTATGAATTTGATACTGCAGAGCATGCATTAAGAGTTGGTTGGTGAACATCATAAATAACTCACCTGTCAGTGCTCTGTTGTCATCTTTGAATACAACTGTCCTTGTTCTGTGCAGTGCTTTAAACAGGCTCAGGACCTGCATTTACACAGACAATCAGCTTACTTGGACTGAAGCAAATGTGGATATTCTTCTTTATTTATCTAGTGTGGATCAGGATTCTACAAAATTAAAGTCTCTCTATCAAGTTCAAGATATGTTAAGAAAACACTTATCTCCAACTTCTATGTAAAAGCTCGCTTAAAATCAAATTTTAACTTTATTTCTCTAAGGTTCAGTATCAGCTCCCACCTCTCAGCATCATATTTTGGTCACTTATTCACAAACTGTACACCTTCCTGTATTATGTTTTCTCATTTTAAAGGATATTCAGTCTTATCCTCTATGACAAAACCATAGCCTGGATATGACCGTGACCCCCCTCACCTGCTTCTCCCTGTGCATCTCATCATACCGACTTTCCTTTGAATTTTGTACAACCATCTTCCTGCTCCCTCTTCTTCCAACTGCTTTTGACACCTTTCTTTCAGGATATGCTTCATTATGGTCATCCTATCTCTGTTTTACTAACGCATACTGTCATGTCAGTGCGATCCTGTATTTTTGTGGCTTCCTTTGCACATTTGTCAGTTATTAATAATTATCCGCTATTTTCGCTATCCATTTCCAATCACATGCAAATTGACTACGAAATAGACATGTCTATGAGGGCAGCTACATGAAGGAAACACTTTTGATAATGTTATTCTGATAAAACATGATTCCTCACCTTCAAACGAGTCCCCATCTTGACTTTTTTTTTAGTTCACTTCCGGCGTACAGGAAGTATTAATGTTGACCAATCAGAGCAGCCTTTTAAGTGAAGGCACTTTTGTAGTCATTTTCCACAACCGGTGTTGTCTCACTTTATCTGCGCCAACATGGCTGATGAAACGGCGAAAGCGCAGACTGCCCGGCCGGGCGGAGACACGATATTTGGAAAAATCGTACGCAAGGAGATTCCGGCCAACTTAATCTATGAGGATGACAAGGTATGCATGAAATATTTTCACATATAAGGTAATTTGGATGTCATAAGTCACACTTATTAGTGGCAGCATGCCGCGCAAGTGCCGTTTAGCTAATGTTAGCTCTGCAGAAACTGCTACTGTACTCTAATTTTGTGAATATTCACAGAAGTGAGTCGTTTATTAGAGAATAAAACCGGCCCAGCACTGTGAGTACAGACTGCTGAAATGTTGCTTTAAAGCAGAACAAGCAGTAAAAAGGTTTTTTAACAAAGCACGGTTTAGATTTAGTAAGTTACGTTGCTCGTGTCATATTTGGCATCTGCAGGCAGTTGGCTTTCCCCCGAAGTATGACGAAGTTCACTTGGCCAAGTCTGCCTGCTCTTGCAGCAAATCCCTGTAACGTGTTGCCTCTGCAGATCAATGTGTTATTATTTCTGTGATTTGGATAATGAAACCAAAATCTGTGAACCAGAGCTCTCAAAGCATCTTAACATTAAATGTGATGCTGCCAGTGTCAAATTCGGACAGAAGGTTGCACCCAACTATTCAAACCTGCGTGTGCAATGTTGATTGCCCTGTCATGATGAGTAGTGGTTGCCGTGGTTACTACAGCAACACTGATATCATGGGTGTATAAAGACAGTTAATATAATATAACCATTTAGTTTACAGTTGGAAATCCCAGCTCTGCTCCTACTTTTTTAATAATTAGAGATGAGTCACTGGGATCATTTAGACTTAGGCTGTGCCCACTCACTCCCTATTTTCTATATTTTGGGTATGGAATGAAAAAAGTAGTGCCCATGGCATCTGCACAACTTTATGTCAACAATGACACAATTAAATGCATTGCATGTCATAGAGGAAAACATTACTGTTGTGCGAATTGACAGTTGTTACTGATGATATGGAATGATGATAATTTGTCTTTATGTAACCAGATATTTAAGCCATGATTCCCTTTTCAGATTTTGCTTTGTAATAAGCCATGTCTGATTCCCTTGATTTTCTGATCTGTAAAAAATGCATCATACCATGTGGGATCTTTGAGACCCTGAATGCAACACGAAGATGCACAAATAATTTATGTGTATAGTCACTAATGGCCAATAGCAGCTTTAAAAAAAATATATATATTGAGACACATGTTCTTCTTGTGTCATTACCAAGAATTTTAGTTTCACAGCACTACCATGTGTCCTGCACACTACAGTGAAGATAACCTATCAGTATTTCTATATATGTCCAGTAAATGAGATGGACAAGATATAAACAATATCTCTGAGTAGAATACAGTCTGATAAAACATCGTCACAAAATGCAGCAGTACATCATATTGACCCAACACATAAACAACTAAAGTGCAAGTCAGAATACAAATTGAGGAAGTATCTATTGCATTGTATTATATAGATGTTTCTAATTTTCTAGTCAGTCAGAGTAAACCAGCACCACACATCTGTCTGCCAAAGCTAAATTCTTCTTAATTTCTTCTTTTGTGTTTCAGTGTGTAGCCTTCCCTGACATTTCTCCTCAAGCTCCCACACACATCCTCGTCGTCCCAAAAAAGCCAATTGTTCAGCTGTCACAAGCAGAGGACGATGATGCTGCAGTAAGTATGATTTTATAATTGATATCATTGATTTTAAACTGTAAAATGACTCATTCCCACTTTCAGTGATTTGTCAAACAGATTTATGTCAATAGATGGAGTCCTTTACAGCCAACTTAATGGTTGTCTGGACATCTACAGTACCTGAATATTATATTTTAATCCAGGGGTTGCATGCTTATGTTTATGCATACATATATGCATTTTCACCTCATTGTCATTCATAAATTCTCTCTTTGTTTCTTAGTTGTTGGGCCACTTGATGATAGTTGCCAAAAAGTGTGCTAAAGACGCGGGTCTGTCTAAAGGCTACAGGGTCGTCGTCAATGATGGGCCAGATGGAGGCCAGTCCGTCTATCACATCCACCTCCACGTCCTGGGTGGACGCAGGATGGAGTGGCCCCCCGGCTAAACCTCCATCTCCCGGCACAGACCATCCTGCCATCAGTGTTCACATCTGTTGTCTGACAACTCGTACTGTAACCTATTGTAAACTAAAACAGTTTGTCATGTGAAACAAGAGCCAAACAAAACCCTGAAATTCACTAATGGTAATAAAATGCAATTTCACACCAACAGAGAGTCACGTTTTTCTTCAGCTAAGATTCTTCAGACCACGCTGTTACAGAATGCAGTCTTTTAAAAATATGAAGATAACTTGGTATCTAATGTGTTATTTATTGTTTTTACTGTTGGATTTCAAGCACTGATGCTCTCTTTCCCTCGGTGCCTTTTGTGAGCATGTTAGTGAAAGACAGATCAGATAATATCAGATACTTTGTCATCCAATTCCATCTTCTAGCCGAGGTTTCAGTGCCCAGTTACATGAAAACGGAGAAACAAGTGAATGGCTCTGTTTTATTAACAGTAAGAAACAATGCAGATAGTTGAACAAATATAAAATACATGAAACATCCACAAAATATTAAAACAAAAATAAATAAAATGGTGTTTTTTTTTCTTTACAAAAATGACACTAATCAGATGACAAATGTAGAATTTAAAAAATAAACATGTACCTAGCATTCACAGTCCCCTAATTTCATTGTTTTTTTTCCATTTGTTTTTTTGTTTCTTTTTTTTGATAAAATGGGGGAAAAAAAACAAACAAGTAACACGATTAGAGGCTTCGTTTGCACAGACAATAGTTCCAGAGAGGCAAGGCAGTCACTTCTGATATCAGGCATAGAGATATCATTCTTTGTCAAACCATTTGACATTTGCAGCCTTTCACTGCTTCTTCACTACTTCTGTATGAAAAAAACACCACAATCTGATGTGCAAAATCATTTTTTAGACAACTAACATCTTTTTTGTTCTTTTAATCAATGCCCTTCTATTGTCAAAATGGGCACTTGGAGGCATTGAACGATAATGTACAGTACAGTATAGAGAGAAGGAAGTGAACTTGTATACTGGTACCTAAATTCACTATTGTGAGAATATCTAAGTACTAATACACTGCCTTTAAGTCATCTTACTCTAGAACACAGACTATAAGGTGAAGAGAGATTCAGAAAATGGTTAGTTCCCATAAAGTAACTTGAAAAGCAGCAAAGTCAATGAGAAAGAGGTTAACTATACTGTCTGTCTGCAGCTCTACAGGATCAGGATGCTGGAACTTCCCCTGTTGCACCTTCTGTATATACACTGATATGAAGCTGTAGTACAAGCGAAATCCACAGAGCAAGATGTGATCATTTCTACTCACTGACGTTCCTCAAAGAAAACATGTTGAACTACAAAAGGCCTCTTTGTTAGTCGCCCATGTTCTTTTTGACAAGACTTTAATTAAACTAGATCCAGCAGCTTTCCCAATGTTCAGGTTTTGTGTGTACATGAGCTCAATCTGTTTAGTGACAGATAAAGAAAATGAAATTTATTGTGAGGTGACTTAAATCATTAAAAAGAAAAGGTCTGTTGCATCTACAATACCAGTATCTAAATATTATAAAATATTTAGTTTACACACTTATTTTCTTTGCTCATCAGTACAGTGCATCATTTTAAAAAGAAGTCACGTCGCCTGTGACTGAAGAAAGTATAAAAAGCCAATTGGAAATCATAGGACACTTGAGTGGATTTACTATAGCAAAAGGCTAAGAGCACTGATTCTGACAGCTCATGTCACATGGGTCAAAGAAAGGTATGGCAGCAATGATTAAACTAGTGTCTCAATATAATAAATAAGCTTTTTGCATCTTTGATTTGTTGACAGAAAAAAGGGTCTTGACATTCAGAGAAAGAGGTGAATCTCAGAGGAAGTTTGCTTCCATCTAAAACATACAGTATGAACTGCTGCTATATCAGCTTTTGCACAACAGATGAATTTCAAGATGGCTCTACTGTTTGAAAATGACAATATAAAGAAAATGGTTTACTTTGGTAAGTGATTACTTTGACTGAAAATGATCATTGGTTTCCCAAAGGCTGTTACTATTGTGTGTAAACTACCATTCAGTATTAGTAATATCAACACAGACACCAACTGGCAGGTAGAAAGCTCTCAGCTCCGTCCTGTACATGCTACTGAAGTGACAAACTTGGTGTAACATTTTTTCCAAGTTCTGGGAGGGAGAGGAAGGGAAGGGAAGAGTAACAGATAATAGGTGAAGGAAAGGTAGGTGAGCACAGAGATGGGGAGGCACTACAAATCTTTTTTAACAGAGTCAGTTGGAGAGATGGTTCAATGGACGGACAGTTAGAGTTATGAAATATATAAAACTTCTGCTTGATTTGTGAACTGTTTCAGGCATAAAGCATGTCTGTTTATGACTGTGTAGTTTGTCAAGGTGGTTACTTAAGGCTGCTGAAATATTCTTTGTACTGAACAAGAGCTAATAAATTATTGCAGTGTTGCATTTCATCATAGTGTAAATAGAACATCTTTTGCAAGTGTTATTTTACAATGCATTCTGTTTTATCTGAAATTACTGTATTAAAGTCTTAAAAGTTGTCTTGTATATTATTTGAAGGGACAAGGGTTACACTGCTACTATCGCGGATGTGTTTTAAGGCATGTCCTTAGTGTAGGTAGGGTCCTGACACGTGGAGAAGGCAAGAGGAGAAGACTGGAGGAAGAGTGGAGACTGTACAGCCACAGAGATCTGTCCACTGAGAGAGCAGCCAGGTAGCATTTAGTCCATCCGGAAGTCAGGCTGGCCAGTCAGCATGAATAGTTTAAAGGACTGGTGTGTAGGATTCATAGGGATCTATAGGCAGAAATGGAATATAATACTTACAGTTATGTTTTCATAAGCGTATAATCACCTGAAACTAAGAATTGCATTTTCATTAGCTTTGAATGAGCCTTTCATATCTACATGAGAGAGTGAGTCCACTTCCACAGAGCCCACCTTTTAGCACTGTCATGTTTTTACAGTAGCCCAGAGCGGACAAACCAAACACTGGCTCTGGAGAGGGCCTTCGTGTTTTTACGTTACCTGAAGGCCACCGTAGGTTCTCCTACAGGCTTGGACAGGGTGGGGTGAGGAGAGGGGTTTTCACTTGGTTGCAATCTGCAACCTCACCGCTAGATGCCACTGAATCCTACACACTGGACCTTTAAGGTTGAAAAGCTCATAAGACGTGTATCCAAATCATTCATGGGTCAATTTCCATTCAAGGGTATATCCATGATGCATCAGCTGGGGTTCAGCCAGTGGAGTCTAAAGTTGAAGCACTTCATTTCCGGCCATGTCTGGTAATGCTTTTGCTAAATTATCTTCATATTATATCCATAATCCTAAAGTGGTATAGTCAGCTAATCAGTTTAAATGTTTCTATACTTGCCCCATTGTTGTCAATGCTGATTACCAGCCACCTGCACTCCAATCCAGACTCATATTTATTCACATAGCCTTGATTTCAGGGAAACTTCTACGTTCACTTCTGTGCGATGGCCTCCTCTCCGCTCGGCCGCATGCGGTTGAAGGGCAGTACTCCGACTCCTGTTAACCCCAGACCCACACTGGGGTCTCGTGCAGTTTCCTCTGTGCTGGCAGAGGAAGCCTGGACCCTGGTGGAGGGTGTGGATCCTCCAGGACCGGGAAGGATCTCTGGCAGCGAGTCTTTGGCTGGCGGTGCAGATCCAGGGCTGGTGGCAGAGGGGGAAGTTGTTTTGGTGGTTTGGGGCTTGGCGGGGGTGGTGGGGCTGGTCAGGCCGAGGCTGGCCAGGGCATCCAGAGTGCCATCTGGGTCTACCATGACATTGATCACTGAGACAGAGAGAGGAAGATAATCAGTGTCTGGAAGGCTTTTTGTAAAAGTCAATGTACACTTACTGCTACAATAAACTTTGGATTACTGTCTTGGATTGTATTAAAGGCCTAAACTTATTTTGTACTCTGTTTTTTTACTGAGTGATGGCGTCCTATATGACCAACTATTTTCTACCAATTTTGAATATTTCACATGACAGATTTCTGTATTATTTGTTTTCTCTATGCTCTTTTTACTGGTTTGAAGTGAAAAAGTTGATCCCATGCTTTTCCGTGCACCATTCAGGATTTAACAACATTTTAATCAGAAGCTGAC
This sequence comes from Seriola dumerili, assembly GCF_002260705.1. Lineage (NCBI taxonomy): Eukaryota > Metazoa > Chordata > Actinopteri > Carangiformes > Carangidae > Seriola > Seriola dumerili. The sequence continues at coordinate 6,214,465 of NW_019174733.1, read as the reverse complement.
AATTTCTGGATTGTTTGGTCTCTGTCATTCAGATCTGGTCAAACTACACCCACCCAATACTGATGAAGCAGATTAACGGGGTTTTTGAGTGTTAAATGGTCAACAAGAAGTTTAAGATGTTTTTTTTTTTACTTTGCTATTGCCGCTTGTTTAGTCATAAACATTCAATGTTACAGAGAAATACTTCAGATTTGAAGCCCAGTGTTCAGGGCTTTAACAAAAGGATGTTTCATATAATACATTACTCTGTCATGTGTCTCATACACTACATACACATCCTGGATTAAAGATTTTGAAAAAAATCACTCAGCCATAATTTTTGTCACTACTTTTGCTGCTTTCCCTCTTATATATTCCTCATTCCTCACATTTGTCATTAAGTTAGAGGTGTACATGTGCCTTTTACTTTACCTTGAAGCTGCTTCTCAACTCTCTTCAGTTCGAGCAGAATTGAGGAAATCTCCTGTATGACGTGTAATGATGAGGAAAAACAACAACAAAACTGTTAGCTTACGATATCACTGTACTTTTCTTGTCATCCAATATTGTTCATACCGACACATTTCTGCACCTTGTTGGAGGTTTTCAGAAGTGGTATGTCACTTTCCGATCGCAGTTTATTCTCAATTTCATCCCAGTTCCTGTCCTTATCCTTAAACAAAATCCTGAGGAAAAGCAACACACAACAGGACGTGGTTAATCACAAAGGCTTTTTGCTATACAAACCAACACAATGACTCACTCAGGGATAGATGTTACACTGTTATATACTCACAGAAGGTTATAATATCACAAAGTGCAATTACCTGATTTTTCCTGCGGTTTTGTCAACAGAGTGTCTGATCTTAGAGGACAGTTGAGAAACTGAGTTGAGCAGCAGGCTGTCCAACACCGCCTGAGTACACGGAGGAAAATAAATTAAGTGTGACATGTGACAACCTAAAGGTGATTTTTTTTGTGAAAGCCTCCATGTTGGTATAGTTTTGATGTCATGCTCTTTGTGTTGCCTCTCACCTCCTCTCGGTTCCAGGTGCGCCTCCTCAGAGCTCGGGGCTCCAGACTGTCAGGAGCACGGGGGCGGAGCTCCACCGGCTTACCATTGATCTCTGGTGCCTTATTGGTTGAAATCACAGGCGGGATCTTTCTGAAGTTGAGGCTCTCATCAAACACCCGATCCACCAACTGGGAGAAGATGGGGAGAGATGTAGAAGAGAGAGAGGAGGAAAATAAATTCAAATTCAAAAACTTAAGGAAATTTCTTTCCAGTATTATTCTAGCTATGCATAATAAAGATCAGTAAACATCTGTGAGAAATGAAGAATTAGCAAATATGCCTGATTTTAATTCTATAATGCCAAAATTGATTAAAAAAGAAAAAAGAAAAAAGAATGAACAAATAAAGGAATGAAAGTGGAGCAGAAGGGAGTGTAGTAAATGAATACCTCTCACAGCAGATGAAAGCTACAAAGCAACAGAGGCAAGGCAGTTCAACCCAAGCAACACAGGAGGGATGGCAAAGGCGCAATGGAAGCACACACAGTAAGGTAATAATAGAAGAAGAAAAACGGGCACCTTTCTCATGCTCTCCTGTATGTCCGGCTGCGTGGAACGTGCAGGGCCTACCTCTTCCCGGGTGTCGATAGCTGATCCCGGAGTGGTGGCGGCAGTGCTGACGGTGGTGCTGGGTGCTGTGCCAGAGGAGCTGACGGAGTCGATCTCGCCGGCCACATCGTGGATCTCACGGGCCAAGATAGCCAAGTCCTTAGCCAGGTCCTGGCTGATCCTGCGCACACAGGGGAATAACCTGTTAACCATCAGACAGGGTTCTTTAGGAGTCAGGGTAGACATCTTTAGGAACACAACCTGCATACACAATAACCTGTAATCACATGCAGTTAAGCCATTCAGGACGGCTCTTATTAAACATTATAACATCATACTAAAACTTTAAATAGATTCATGAAAAATTAAATTCAGCACAGATCAATACCTGGCTATCTCCTCGCTGTGTGCTGTCCAGTCCCTGATGTACTCCTCTTGCTCTTTCATACGATGTTTGATCCCCACTCCACCCGGGCCCGTCACCGCGGCAGAGCCTGGGCTCGCGGTGGTGCTGAGCCTTGAGCTGCGGTGTGGGACGAGGTGATGAGGGCGCACATGGGAGCGTCCTCCATGCTTCGGAGAATTCCGGCTGGAGCCAAACTCTTCCTCTGAGGTGGAGCCGTACTCTGGCGGCAGACGTCTCCATCTGCTGCTACTGGACACTGTGAGGGTAATGGCAGGAGAAGACAATCGTTTAGTCAATATTACTGGACTACATTCCATTACAACATTTGTTATTCAAGAAGTTAATAAATGAGCTTGTCAACATGAGAGGCTTTGTTACAAAGGCAGCCCCTAGTCAATCCTGCTTTGTTCTAACAAAATTAAATACAATTGGAGCAATGAATAAAAAAGGATGGTGAGTCAAAGCATTGTATTTTATCTCAAGTTATTGTTAATGGACAAGCTGCCGGAATGTCTTGGTGATAATAAAACTACTTTGAAAACAACAGAAACAGGAGCAAAAAGAGACTACTTCATCTAAAAACTCCCCAGCCCAGGCAGCAAACAAAAGCTTCCAACAACACAAAATCTGATAGAGCCAGGAAGTGTTAAGCTGCTTCATGATGAGACAACACCATGCTCTGTCACTCGGGAGTAAAACAGAACCAAGTTCAAGTGTCTTGATTAAAAATCTCCACAAGGTGGAGCATTGTTCCAAAACTGTTTGCTCATGGGTTTTGCAGTTTGAGCTCCAATGTTGTGAAATGTTTTATCAGAAATAGAGTGTGAGTAGAGCATTTGGGTCTTCACCACAACATTATTTGATGGATTTTAAGAGGGAGACACGGAGTTAACACTGCAACATATGCTAGAGCTGGGTCATCGTACTTCGATTGCACTCAGTGAAATTTCTTTATATAATGTACTGGCACAACAAACTACACTTTTTAATTTACATCTGGAGAAATATTTAAGTAGTATTAAAAAATAGTGAAAGATCCAAGTGTGTATAGTCCTTAAAAAAGGACTTTAGCTGAGAGCACATGGGCTTAGTTTGCCTATCTATTGATGCATCACCTTTTCAAGTGGTGCATATCTCATTTTGAGATGAAAACTCTTCGAACATGAATAACCTGCTTTCCTTTTGGTGAGCATGCTGGCAGCTTCTATTGCTGTGACCCAGGTCTGACACACAAACACACACACACAAAGTCCTAAGAAGACGCTACAGTTCTGGTACAGTACCCATCATCTCTTCCTCTGCATCCCCACCCTCAGGTTCGGGCTGAGAGCTCTCTGGACGATGAAAACCAATGCACAAGTACGTCACAACATGGTGGAAAGTTTACAGGCAAATGTTTACACACTGACACAATGATGAGGTGCAATGGTGTAGACTGAATGGTGTACTTTTGGATGTGATCCTTACACCATTCATTGTTTTCTTGCAAACGACCAACAATAATAAGTTCAAAATAAACTTAAGTAACAAACCCTGATTTAGAATTTTATTGTTCCTCTTCTCCTTGTTCCTACAACATCCAAAAACTCTGAATAAACCAGAAACCAGTATGCAGTGGATGTGCTCACCTGTGGGCGAGCAGTATCCAGATGTAGTGGTCTTTGTCTTGGTCTCATTTAGTTTGGACACGCTGCTGGCCCTCATCCTGGGTGTCAGTCTGTTCTCTGTGGGTGTTGATGAGCGCAGGCCCAGACGCAGAGCGGTCTCAGCTGATAGGCGGGGTGAAGAGGTGGAGCTCCGGGTCATTGTGCACTCTGAGTCACTGCGGGCTGAGATGGAGCCCAGACGGTTTCTACGCGGCTGAGCCAGCATATCCAGCCGTGACAATCCCTTCCGACCAGATGGGGGCCTAGAGGTGGAGCTGGTGGTGGACACCTCAGAAGCTACAGACACCCTGTCAGCATCAGCGAGGTCCGTGTCAGATGTGTCTCCCAACCGGGCGCGGCGAAGAAGGGAGGCTCTTGTTGGCCGTGGCTGAGGCAGCGACGCCTGCTTGCTCAGGGAGGCGGCTGTGGCTGCCTGGAGAGTGCGGCTGGTTTTGGAGGAACCACTGGTGGAGTTCTTAGCAGACCTGCTATCAAGTTTGGAATGGAGGGCATCATCTAAGCCGCGTCCATGTGCCGAGTGCCCCAACGGTCCAGAATAGGTCTCCTGGTCTGAGGAGAGGATGTCAGAGATGGGGAAGGAAGAAGTCTGGTCATCATCAGTGAGATCCAGTGAAGGCTGGCGTGCTCTGGAGGAGGCAGAGGACGGCTGAACAGAGCGGCGTGCATCAGTCCGGCTTGTCGCATCTGCAGTTCTTGTTTTAGTCTTTCTCTCCAAACGCTCACGGGCGCTTGCATTCGTGACGCTGGTCTTGGAAGCTGTGCTCATGTTGCTCTTCTCCCGGTGCATGCTGCTGAGGGAACGCCGTTTTTGTACACCACCTGGTGCGGCTTTCCTGTCTGCCTCTCCGGCCACATGACTAGCTGTGCTGGCTGTGTCCACATCTGACTCAGGTGAGATGGAGTCAGTCCGAAGGGGGAAGCCAGAACCTGAACCCTGAGTGGTGATGCCAGTTTTACTGATTTTCTGGTCTAGTTTGTTTTCATCTCTTAGTTTGGCCTCCAGGAATGCCATGACAGCCTCAGTGTCTTTCAGGAGCGTAGCAGTATCCATGCTGCCCACAGAGTCGCTGCGTTCGCGCCCACTGCCGCCTCTGTTGATGCGTGGTATGAGCTCTGCAGGGACATTAGCGCTGGGTTTCTCAATAGTGAAGCTGCCCTGGCGCACTAGAGGCTTCCCAGACTTCTCTCCTGCTTCTACTCCTCCTCCTCCTCCTCCTCCTCCTTTCCTCTCCTCTGACCTCTTCCTCCGCTCACTGCTGCCAGAGGTCCGGAGAGGAGCCTTGGATGGAGAGGAAGTGGAGCTTTGTTTCCGTTTACTGGTCATCTCACTACCCTCCATGGGAGTTGGGGACTCCCCGTCTCCCTTGTTCTCTTTTTCCTGTGGCTCAGTGTCTTGCTTCTCACCAATCTCAGACCTCAGAGCTTTGGTGCTGGATTTAGCCCGGGGGTCATCCGCAGGGAGCTGGGGGAGGGTCCTTCGCTTACGGTCTGTCAAACTGGAGGAGGATTCACCTCTGCTGAGGGATGCACCAGACTCAAAGGCATCAGCTCCTAGAGAACAAAGGATAAACTCACTTAACTGAGATTTCAGATTTTTTTTATTTATACACGATTTACAAACTGTAAATGTTTTTAAGTTGGGGAGAGTTTTTAAGGGAAAATATATCTGAAAACTGAATTAAATCAGGCTTAACTTTTAATTAAACCTTTTCATTCTCTGAGAGTCAAGTGACAATGTACCTCTCTCTTTGTGCAGGAAGGTGGCTGTCTCTGCTCCCGATCCCTCTGGGTCTGTCCTGGTGTGATTGGCAGCTAGACTGGCCCACTGAGAGACCCAGCTCGAGTCACCAGGAAGAGCCTGTGAGGACACAGGAGGGAGGTGAGGGGTGGGGTGACAAGAGAGAAGACAACAGGAGTGAGAAAGCTGGAAAAGAGAGCAGCTAAGTAAATCAATGGTTGCACAAAGTGGCATTAAGACTTCATCTGAAATGCAATACATGATGATGGAAATTATTTAATTTGTGGGAATGAAGGGTCATTGTATGAAGACTTCTGAAGATTTCTGTATTTGTATTTTACTGGAAAATCAAAATATGTCAGATTTGAGGCTGTTTGGAAGCCTCAGTCTGATGCATATATTCGACTCATAGGTAGACATTTACACACTTTTCTAATTTCAAATAAATCACCCTCAATCATCCTACAAGAAAGTTTTAGGAAAAACTGAACAGAGGATTGTTTTAATTGGAAAAAGACATCTACCTAAATTAAAGACTCAGTAGAAGGGCTGTCAATGCTCATACACACGCTCCCTCTTATGAAATTGCCTGCAGGGCAGAGCATGTCTCTCCTCATCTGAGTGTGATCTAGGTCAGTCTCTGGGAGGACTAGCCTACTCCCATTAGCAGGCTCGGGGAGTAGAGTGGTCAAGCCATGGGAGTGACTGTGACTCACATTATGAACCTCAGCCATGAATCTTCAGTCCACTTCTTATACACTGTTATACTACACTGGACTGAAAGTGATAATGACATTTTTTACAATGGGATTTAGCTAATCCAAACAAAATTCATGGACAATGAGTCATCTTGGGCAACATTAGTATTGTAGTGATGGACACTGGTGTATAGGTGAGCATATAACAGGCAGAGAAACGCAGATAGAAGAAGAGAGACAAGGGAGAAGAAACTGGACTAAGAAGCTGTTAAAGCGCAGTTTTCTACCTCTTTCCCTGTCTCTCCTGTCTCCTTTCCTTTTCCTTCTCCTTTCAGGTCTGACAGAGCTGAGGAGTCTTGGTTCTGCTGAACACCAAACACCTACAAACATTTGAAAAAGCAGGAAGGAACAAAAACTGAAAATGTGGCAAAAGATGGACATTTTGCCGAAGTGTAATGCATGCATATGTATGTATGTAGTGTCCAATTAGCCTTTATTATGTATGCACCCAAAACATGTAAATACTGTAGCACACTTTGTAATGAAAATGAAATACCCTTGTGATAGGTAAACACTGTGATAATATTATTCTACAGTCCTCTTGATGAACAAAAGTGAACTGAACAGCCAGAAGAAGATGCTGTAGAATTAAAGCACTGATCTGCACTTGATAGTTGAGTACCATGGCAACACACTCTCTCTCACACACACACACAGACAAACACGCACACAGACAAACATGCACACACACACACACACACACACACACACACACACACACACACACACACACACACACACACACACACACACACACACACACACACACACACACACACACACACAAAATTACAAAAGGGAGAGCGAATGAGAGCGGACATACTGTGAGCAGTGTGCCAATTAGTGTGTCACCTAATTACAGGAATTAGCATAACAACACTTCCAGTTTTGAAAGTAATGCATCCAGACTAACACTGCCTAGAAATACACCCCACTAATTATATCACTGCTGCTCCTAAGATAACACCTGTATACAACACGTTAAGGGATATGTGCCACTGTGAGATACCATTTAGTAAACTTTAAAGTATCGCTGTGTAATAACCTTTACTGGCAAAAACTTCACTTCCTAAAAAATTAGTAGATTCTAGCCCCAGTTTCCAGATCTGTTAGGTAGCAAATAAAAGGCCAAGTGAACATGTGTCTAGAATGGTTTTGCAATCTTTGCTTTTGTTGTATCTATTTACAGAAAGTCTTTTTCATTCCTATTTTACATGGTCTAGAGAAGTGTTCATTAAATCTCAGCCTGAAACTAACATTAAACCATCTCTCTCAGTGTTGCTTTGCCCGTTTCAGACATGTTTTCTGTGACCATGAAAGAGCACTGTGCTACAGGACAGGGGTGGCAGTAGGAAACTGATGGTGGTTTTTCAGCCTGCCTGGAGCGTTCGTTTAATAAAACAGGACAGTGCTTGATGGAGTGAGTCTCTCCGGGCTATTACAGAAGCATTAGGTTAACCAATGGGACAGAGAGGATGGAGTGGTGGTCAAGTAAGGCAATGGAGAAACGATAGCTTTGTTTTAGTGCAAACAAAAAAAAAACTGTCTCAAAGGACTTGCTAACCCTAAAAGTGCCAACGAAGCAGGTAATAAAGAGACTATTAACCTTGCTCTGGTCTGTTTGTGTTCGGTCAAACTCATTGCTTTAGAGTGCAGTGTAACAATGCCCTCTTTGTAGCACAACATGCAAAAAAGAGAAAATCTCTCTGTCTCTCAGCTGTAGTAGATTTCCAGTCTTTCAATAGCTGTGGTATGATTCCAGATACGTCTCATAACGCTGGAATTAAGACGTTGCAGTCAAGACTATGTATTGCAGCTGAGGTAGAAGGAGAGAAATGATCCTGTTTGGTCTCTCTGATCATCCCTACCTTGTCTATCATGCGCCTGGCCTCCTCTTCCTCCGGGTTCCTGTTCTCCAGTTCGATAGTGTATGTCCCCTTATCGCTATGGTCATCCTCTGCCTCTCCTCCTGCGGCCCCTGCTCCTCTCCCCACGACCGAGGCGTCCTCGCTGGGGCTGGTGGGGCTACCGGTCGCCAGCCCGGTACTGGCTGAGCTCCGACCGATACTCGGGTCCTCTGACCTCTGCTTGAGCAGCACGCGAGCAGCCGTGGGGGCACCCACAGTCACTGTAGCCGGTATTGGAGCTGGGGCTTTACCTAATAGGAACAAATACAAAGCAGAAATACATCAGTTAGAAAAACACTCATAACATGCTTTCACAGAGGACCACGACACAGAAACAACATGTAGTAATTATTGGGTATTAAATGTCCAAGGTCATAGCTGTTACTGTGTGTAACAGCACTAGTGGTGAATGAATGACAACAGCTCCTGATTAACTGGTTTAATGTTACTAAAACCTTTGTCAATTAATGAGGTTCTTAATAACTGTAGTTCTCAGAATATTTCAAATGCATATCTTCTAACTTCGAACCTTTGCTTCAGAAAACACACACATAGAAGAGAGTCAAAGAATATTTAAAGATTTATTACCTGAATCTGAGGCTGTAGTAGCAGAGGTGGAAATGCTGAACACCTTGGGGTGAGATGGGGGCTGAGGACACAGTCCCTCTCCACCAGCTCCTGCCCCCAGCAACGGTGCAGTCTGGGAAAATGAATATGACCGGCGCTTGCGAGGGTTTTCCTCGTCGTAGAACTCAATCATGAAGGCAGTGCGGGTGCCGGTTGTTCGGGTCCCGCTCACTGTTACATTCCCACCTCCTGCTCCTCCTGCTCCTCCTCCCACTCCCACGTGGCCGTGTGCTGCTTTTAGACGTTCCTCGAGGGCATGGCGGCGGTTGGCAAATCGCAGGCCTAATCCGTTCTCAGAGTCACTCTGGGTACCATCCTCATGCTTGCTGCCTATCAGGGAACAAAAAGAATAAATGGCAGATAAGTTTCTACCATGGATATTTTTTCAACAAAGGGCTTATGTTCTAATGGCTCATATTACTCTTCATAATTTACAACAATGAAATGGATGTTTGTTTACCTGGATTAGTTTTACAGTAATATTAACAACAGCTCTCACTCTGTAACTATGTAGAAAACCTTCAACATTCTTAAATCCATATCATAACAAGTGTACACAACAGCAACATAGCAACAGACACATGACACAGACATGCAGCAGAATTGCACAGTACAAATGTGTGTGTACCTAAATTAAGCAACCAAGAAGAAGAAGAAGAAGAAGAGAAAAGTCTCATACAGCACAGAACCACACCTTCCTGAGAGCACATCCATTGTGGATACCGCAACAAGAAAAAAATGTTTGCTAACTATTACAGCTGAAATGATCTATAAACCTTCAGCTGGATCGAATCTTTCCACTGTCAAAACTGACCCCGAATTTGACCCTTAATGAACGCCTGCGTTACCTACCACATAACTGCTATTTTTACATTTTGATCAGTCTGGGTCGCATCAGCTTGTCCTCTCAGTGTTGTGCGATGGCAGACAGTGTGCCACACTAATCCAGACATGCCACCCACACGGTTACTGGCCCTGCCTACTTCACTGACAGTGAGAGAGAGTGATGAGGGGGAGGGGAGGAGGAGAACATGCAGGGGGAAGTAGAGAAGGAGACTGGATGTGAGTATGTATGTGTGTGTGTGTGTGTGTGTGGGGGGGGGGCTTCAGGGATAGAGAAGGAGGAGGGGAGGTGAAAGGAGAAAGGAGAAAGAAAAAAGGGAGGGTGAACAGGGAAGGAGGCTGTGGGGGTGCAAGAAAGGAGGAGGGCGGACGGGAAAGGAGAGAAAGTAGATTAAAGGGGGGAAAGAAAAGGGCAAACAGAGAATAGGGGAAATCTTAACTGCAGGACACTCAGGATGTAGTGTGTTGTATGTAATGTAGAGTCGACAGCCATCACACAATCAGCCTGTCAGTTAGCGAGCCAACAGTATCAGTGAGAGGAGGGGGTGGAGCACCACATGACTGCTGTTGTGGATGACCATCAGAAAACACTTCCACTTCACACATCACTTTCAGAAACCACTGCACAGCCTCTGATCCTGGCAAGTTCATACAGTATATCATTTATCTCATTCTTCCTCCACAATATTGCATGCTCAAAAAGAAACAACAGTACAACTTCAGCGTCTACATCTGTCCCAGTTAACGAGCAGAACAATTAAATCACCAGTAGTGGTTCAAGACTTTTCACCATAGCCACAATGTGCAAGAGATAAATAAAGTGCTAGAAGTAGAGAAAAGAGGACATAGGGCTCCCATGGCTGAGTGGACCATAGCGGCTTGCCTGGGGATTTTGAATCAGCCTGATGCTCTGATGTCATTTCACTTTTGTGTAAAATCATACAACAGTGGGCAATTGTTGCACATTTGAAAATGATAACAGCGACTGACAAGGTGCAAAACTGGTCCAATTCAGAGAGAAGCAATGTCTCAGTTCATTACATTATTACTATAAATATAGATAGTAAATCTGTCTGTGTATTTAAAGGGAGTCTCCAGTAAATTCACACAAGGCGCAGTTTACTTGTCATAGTTAGTGCTCAGCCCATAGAAACAGTTGGATAATGTCTTCTGTGCTTCAAGAGGAGCTGAGAAAGTCTGAGAAAATAAACCTGATGTCATAGTGATGTCACAAAGGGTTATCTCTGTTTGGGTTTCAAAACTTTGAATTTACATCAAAAAGCCTACGCTAGAAATGGAGGGTATGGAGTTTCATACAGGAAGATGACAGGGAGACTCTAATGAGAGACAACATGCATTATGGGAATTGTTAGATTCAATCATTTTGGAGTCCTCCAACTTTTTTGAAGAACAATATTAAATCACTGGACAGGACTGTTTCTACACTGGAGTCTGCAGCTCATTTGTAACATTCCACCATCCACCTCCTCCTCTGTCGTTCCTGGCTTTTATCTCTGTTTGAAATTTAATAAAGCATATATTTCATTAAAAAGAAGAAAAGGAGAGCATAGAAGGAATGAGAAAGGAAAGCAGCAGTGCGTTACAGTGGCCTGAGCAGATCCGCAGATAAGAGGACAGAAAGAGGCAGGTCTTTCATGCTGTGTGCCCCAGACAAAGAAGCTGTTGGCAGGGCCAGAGGAGAACAGAGGTGTCTGTGAGAGTCCAGTGCTCTGCCCTGCTCGCCCCACCATGACTCACAGTGGAGCTGCCCTCTGCCTCCGCTGCTGGCTGCACACGCACACACACGCACACAAAACTGAGCGCCCAACACAAGGATGCACTTACACATCCACACAAACAGACAAGCAAACATGCAATCCCAAACATATTTGGAATAATGAGCACATGATACAGAACATTAGGAATACATAATATTCAAGTTCAACCTTTGTTGTCCGTTAAGCTTTTACTACTGCTGTGAGTGAATAACAATTGTACGTGAAGTGCTCATCTTTTGTCAAAATCACAGAAAATAATCTTGAAATCTCAAAACATAGCCTGTATCAGAATCACATTTTTTTTAACAAGGAAAATGCATAGATTTTTAGATGTTACAATAATACACACATGACAGAAATATCAGACAGTGTAAAGATGTATCCCTCTACATTGCTCCTTACAGCAAGAAGAGAAGGACTCACCTTAATGCTCACAAATCAAAAGCTTCCTCAGCTGCCTCCTCAGTTTCCTCGCTGAACCTCTGCCTCTCTCTGCCTGGTACCTCTACGACACACCCTAAGCACATCTCGCATGCTTCTTCTCACACACGCTGCACTGCTTGTCTGCAGATCAGTGCTGAGCATGTTTCAAAAGCGCACATGCACCAAACACAGACACGACGAATTTCAGCAACACAAATCCACATGTGAGCAGCGCATGCTTCACACACGCCATCAGTCAGCACTGAAACGCGTCTCTCGCACATGCCCCTGCAGCCGTCACACACACACACGTACACACACACAAACAGATGTTCACTGCCAATTTTTGCCCTTTCTAAATATATGTCTGTATTCTCTCTTTCCCTGCCATCATTTGCATCACTGTTACTATAACAACTGTCTACCAAAAACTGCTCCCTCCTCCTTCGCCACCTCCCTCTCCACTTCCACTGCAGTCCAGGCAACAAGCCTCCCTTTCTCTGTCTCTCTCTCTCCTTCTTGCCTTCCTTTGTCCAATCACCTTTGCTGTTATTGCTGCAAATGCTGCTCTCAGCGTTACAGTGGGGTCCTCCCGCTTTCCTAGCCCAATTTTTCTCACACCTCACATGTCCGCAGCTGGCATCAATAGGCAGCTTTCCAGCCAGCTGTCCACCTGTCCTCTATCCATCCCTCTTTGTCCTCTCCCTCCCTCTTCTCCTCCTCTTCTCCTCCTTACTACACCCTTCTTTTCCCCGTCTTCCGTGATTGTTCTTATTTTCCTGTAACCCATGTCACAACCACAGTCCATTCCTTGCTCTTTTCTGATTTCCATTTCTTCTTTTAGGGACTGAACACCAAGGGCAAGCTCATCAATTATCAATTAGCCACAGCTTCAGCTGGAAAAACTGCAGTGTCTAGCAGTCCCAGAGTCAGTCAGTCAGTTAGCAACATTCTGTCAACCAGTTGACATGCATGTTGTACTAACTCCCTCTAATGAATTAGATTCCCTGTCTTCCACTCCTACCTCACAGATTTCCATTTTCATCAGCTCCTTGCCTGCTGGTCCCTCCCCCCACGCATGTCAACAGCATCATAAATTGGCCTCCATTTAATTAACTCATGACCAGCATGTAGTCCACCATAGCTTAGCTTAGCATCAAACATAAACTCCCTTTACTGGCAGCACAAAGCTGGGCATAGCCTCTCATTGTATGCGACTTTCTCACAAAAACTCCTGGCAGCAGGAGCCAAATTAGCAGTTGTCTGCTTGCAGGTAAAGAGAACAAAGAAACATAAAGAAGCACTCAATTTACAGTCATAACAATCTCAATCCTTACCCCAAGGATACATAGCAACAAGCCCACAGAGGTAAGCAGAGAAAATATAGATGTCCACACTGACAATGCAAGAGAAAAAAATCAAACAAAAACCCACATCTAAAGCTCTGTAGTCGGGCTTTAACTGCCATGAAGATGAATATGCACAGAGTATGTGCTCCTCACCAGATAATATGACTACACTGTAAATGGTGAAAAAATGAAATTCAACGAGGGCTGTGCTATGCTACTCATGCTAAGCCTTGTCATTGGCTGTCAGAGCAGTAGCGGAGTAGATAGGGGTTTAAATGTTTCTGTCTGCTAGCTGCTAATCCCCTGGCTTGGTTACCACTGCCAACAACCCCTGTTCCTAACAAAGAATCTACTCAGTCTCCACATAGTTTAGGAAGAGACAAGTGGGAATTTGAGATAGTGTGTAAAATCTTGTAATATAAAGGCAAAGCACAAGTATGATGATAATTCCGGCGAAGTGAAAGATAACTCAGGAGGGAGTGTTATTGAAGATTGTGAATGAGAATCTTTTGTAAGAGAAATGAAAGAAGGGCAAAATGATCAAAGAAATAGTAACAGAAAATAAGCTCCACCTTTCAGTCTTTTGAGATGGACCGGCACGTCGCTCTTGATGCTCTTGCTATCGTCCTCTGTTGACTCACTGCGTACCAGAGTGGGGTCATTCTGGGCCAGCCAATCAGCCACCTTGCTCTCTGATGCCATCATAGCCGCTTGAAGTGTGCTCAAGTCCCTCCCTCCTGTGCCTCCACTTCCTGCCCCACTCTTCTTGGAGCGAGATCGGTGGTGGTCAGAAGTGAACTTTGACACATGGTCTTTAATGGTGACTTTCCCTGGAGATGTGTTGTCAAACTCTATGGTGAAGGAGGCGTGACCTTGGGCTGTGGAGCAGACGTTGCAGTTTTGTTTTGTTACAATGTCAGTCAATTCTACTAAATACAAGGTTGAGGTGAAGCACTCCTAAAAATGTATAAATGGGTGTATAAATGTGACTTCTTAGTATAATCACATTATGGAAATATACAGCACATGGATATATTTCCAAATATGATCAAATCAGCTGATGGCTTCTGTTGGAGATTGATTGCTTCTCTGTTTACACTAGACAAACAATGGCCTCTTCCTGTTTTGTGTTGTAAATTTCTCATTCTGCCATGGAAGAGTCTAACACATTTCTAAAAGAGGCCAACTTGATGAGATTCGACAGACACAAAATTTTACATCCCTTTTACAAAAATTTACACCACTATTGTTTATAATGAATCATAATGAACAATAGATATGCTTCACCTGTAGTCGAGTGAGTGGCGCTGCCCTCCGTGTCCTTAGTGGGAATCTCATGGATGCCGTTATTGGCCATGTGACCCTCCTTGGTAGGGATCTCAAAGTAACTGGAATCGTGGGCGGTGGACGCATGAAGGCCGTCCTCTTTAGCTTTCTCCCCTCGACGTGACTCTTTGCTGTCTAGAGTTTGGAAAACACATGGAACTTTTTAAAAACTGCAGCAAAATCAGCTTGACCTAGATTATTTATAACAGATCTGTATGAATAGTATGACAAGACAGTATAATATCCATAACTAAAAGTGGTATATTTGTTATCTCTAAGCTTATGAGTAGTCATAAGAATTAGAATTAGATTAGTCCATCTTCAGTTATATAGTACCGGTGTGGATTCAATTATAGTTTGCCACAGCTTCTATGTAGATATTGAGGGTGGAAAATACATTTATTATTTTAATAACATAACATAACAATGTTTCAAAGCCACGGTGAGAAATCAATCCCAAGATTCATTATGAAAAGTCGGAAGTGAAAGGTCAAGCAAGGCCGCACATTGACCAATTCAATTGCGGTCTGCTATTCAGCAAGTGTGTCTCATCATTTATCAGAATTACTGTCTCCCTCTGGGGGAGGATGCTGCCCTATAATCTACAAATACCATGAACACGCGCACATATATGTTCTGTCTATGTCTGTCTTTTTCACTATCTCTCATATAGACATAGTCTTTCAGGACATGATGCAGTCTGGTGGACCTACAACATGGAGCACTTATTTTCTCATCTGTTCACATTAACAAACAGAGGCTCTGTGGGATCTGAATATGATAAATGTTACTTTCAGAAATTAGAGGGGCCATCTGCTTCACGTTGGGGAGCAAATGTAGGAACATATGGCAATTGGCAATAAGAAACAACACACAGAAACTGACTCTGCAGAATATAATCACAAGTAAAATATAGTGAGTGTATTTCTCATGAGTTACATATTTACAGATTTAATATTTGAAAATATGGCTGTGCCACTTAAGGGCTCATGAGACAAAGCAAAGATTATGTTTCCCAGAAACAGAATCTCTAAATTAAATGGCTTATTTTCCACTTTAGTGTTGTCAACTAAACTGAAGTAAAAAAAAAAATCTCTTTGGACTTGTCTTTGAAACAAGATCAGCGGTTGCCAGCATAAGCTGCTCTGCAAGTTTGGAAAGATTTACAACATGGATTTAAAAGGAGTGCAAATATGAGGTAGATTAGATGTGTTGGATGATGCTTAGGATACAACAACTTCACAGAGAGAGTAATACAAATGCAAACAAGACTGACAAAAGATTCAACATTGTGTTCAGACTTCTATGCATTTCTGCTCTCCAGACACTCCAGAGCTTTATGCGCTCTAAAAAATAACCTTGTTAAACATAAACACAAAAATACAGAAACTACCATGTTTCACTGCATTTGCTCCTTCCTTGAAATTATGATGAACTGATTAAACTTCCTGTATCTCACATGTTATACATGCTATCAGAGCTTCCACTGATGTCACCATAAGTCACATGGTGTTTTTCTGGGAAGCACCTAGTTATTTCTGTGAAGTTACGAGTTTCATGAATGAGTTTAATGGCAATAATGTCAATTTCAAACTAATGCAGACTGTTGCTGTTGGCTCCATAAACATGAAAAACCTAGGCTTTACAGAATCAGGTTAAGAGTCTACTACATAGAAAAATTCAAACTGACACAGAATTACAGACTCATTCTGGAACATATGGACAAAATGGCTATAAGGGAAGTGTGACTGACTTTACATAACAGTGGCAAAACTTAAAACAATCATTTTATAACCTGTAGTGACTTCTCATTTCAAATTTTAATGTACTTGAGATCTAAAGAGAGTTAACTGACCAATATAGTTCTTAAACGTTCCACAGGTAATAAAACAAGTGCAAGGTAAGTGAATGTCACACTAACACAAAGCCCTTCACCAGCTCCATTAGCCAGAGTATATGGAATTGAGAGCAATACTTACAGAGAATTAGAGAGTGGTTAACTAATGATCGCTGCAGTGCAGAGTGAGAGAGTGGTCTGTTTGAACGATTAGTGCATGAGTGTGTGTCTGTGTGTGTGCGTTGGGAGGAAAGGGGGAGCTGGTGCAGTGGCGTAACCCAATCAGCTTGAGTGACAATACACAAGGAGGGGGTGTGGGGGGGGCTCTGACAACACTGTTTATTCACTGGGAGGGAGAAAAGGACACACATTAAACTTAACTGACACACACATGCACACAACAAAAAAAAAAAACACAATCTCAAACAAAATCACTTTCTGTCCTAAACCTCTGCTTTTTTTTCACTTCCCCTTTGCTGCTACAGCTGATCTTAACAGTTTATTAGAGCAGATATAGAGGGTGTGCTCACACTATTTTAAAAACATGTAGACTGATAAGAACCCCTTTTAACACTGAGGTCCATGTAATCTACATAAATACACAGTGCAACACCCCGTGGAGCATGCTGCTTCACATAACAAATCCAACATCACAACATTCATCCAGCACTCAGGCTAAAAGTCAATGCTACAAGAGGGCAAAATGCCTGCCACTCACCCTCTTCCATGACTGAAGTAGCCAATCCCATTCGGCTGATGTTTTTGGAAAGCTTTCAGGGATTCCAATCACCGTGCCACGCTTATACAGATTTACTCCAAAATGAGTCTTTTCTAATCTCACTCTAACAGAAAAGATACTTTGCTAAACTCCACAGAAAAATCTGCATGGTAACATATAGAAAAAGTTCCTCACTGATTGTTACAAGTACACAAAGTCTTCTTTTTTTTAGGCTGGTGAAGACGCTGCCAATGTAAGCATCCAGATGTGGCGAGAGATTTGAGGAGGCTTCAGTCTGCTCCAGTGTTTGATTAACCTCCCCCCACTCCTTCTGACTACACTGGTCCACACTAAACCAGCCTGGCACAGACTGATTTTGCTTCGCTGAGCTGTTTTACTATTGGTGTATCCTCTAATCCTGTTACTCTGACTATCCACCACCAGTTAACGGGACCAGCCCCCCCCCCCAGTCCAACGGTCACTACGTACACATATTGTAGGCAAACAGGCACACATAGAGGCTCTGAAAAAAGCCTTTGTGTGCACTCGCATATGCATGATCACACATACAAACATACAGTCTGGCTGACAAAAACAATGATGCAATTTGTAACTTTCCACTCAAACTACAGAAAAGATGGTGTGTGTGTTAGATGTGCTACAATAAAACTAAAGACGTCACTATTACATCCAATTCCGTATGAAATCAGACAGAATACACAAAGCAGTATATTCACACAAAAAAAGTTGTAATTGTTGCTTTTACATCATTTAACATCAAATTAACTGCAGTGCAGTGAAAGCTGTTGATGTCCTGTAAAATCTTTTACAACCTTTGCTCCAAGCCAAAGCTGGTATAATCATTCATTTGGCATGTTTTGGGAATAAGATATTGTCTTCAGACTTGTCCACTTCAAAGATTTTAACCACTCTGGGCATCTTTGTCTTCACTTGCATTATGGGGGGACGCTGTGTGTGATGATAGTTAGAAGTTTAAAACACATCCTACCTGACATGGAGCTGTCATGTTTTTTGGTGGATGACTTGGTTTCCTGTTTGAAGGAGTTCTCATCGTCTGCGTCCCCATCCCCCCACCAAGACGGCTGGCCGTACAGAGGGGTCCCACGAGGCAGTGCTGTAACATCCCCTAAGACAGATGCACACATGCAGACACATTTTAACAAAGCCTTGCAGAAAGTACAGCAGTAGCTTTAACTGTGGACTGCCATGTTTATTATCTGCTTTACATACTCTGGTACTGTCAACATAAACTGTTCATTGTATCATGGTGCCACAAAGTGAACCCAGCTGCTGTTTGTAGACGTGTGTGTTTGTGCATTAATTCCCCTCTGGCCGGGTCTTGCACCACTGACCTATTTTCAGAACTTTAGCAAGCAGGATGGGCACACATAGTGCACACTCTCTCCCTCATGCTCGCTCTCTTTCTCTCTCTCTCTCTCTCTGACACACACGGTTTAAATAAAAGAGAGACTTTTCCGTTTGCCTGTCTGTACCCATTAGAACGAAAGTTGACATGTGACAAGCGTACTGTGGCAACTTCTTTTTTAAAGTGGACGGCACAAAAGAAAAGGGACAGGAAACATAGTTGAGAGAGAGAGGGGGGAAGACATGCAACAAAGGTTTCCAGCCGGATTTGAACTGGTGATGCTGCCTCTTAGACCACTGTGCCAGAGGATGCCTCATCCTGTGTTAACTTCTCTCTGCTATTTCCTCTTCCTTTACCTTCTTTTCTTTAAGTACCCCCTCTCCTGAGCTGTGAAAGTTTAATTACAGTATAGCTAGATAATTATAGATGCTCTGTGCCAAATTGTGTGCAGTAGGTAGGGGCATTCTATATAAAAGCTACTGAATATATGTTGTACATGAGGTATAATATCTGGGTGAGGTGCGGTATTACAGTAGTAATATTGCAGGATTACATCCTCAGAACCACAGAGAGGTTGTCATTAAAGGCATATGCAGCAGATGGGGTGACATGCAACACCGTACGTGGATGTATGCTTGTTTTTGGCCCAAATGTGCAAAAGAATGTGCGTGCCTGTGAATCTTACTGTATTTTAAGAAAAGTAGTGCTGGCATATGGGTTTGCATTATGCAGGCACGCTGACCCTGTTACTGCTTAATCTGTGCAATAACACAAGCCCCACATGGCCTTGTTTAACATCTGGAGATTATCCAGGACCCCTGCTAGCACCCCAGCTTGGTTAGTGACGTCAGTTATTAGGGACACCCTCAGACCTTAACCACATTCATGATATAACAGAGTGACTGTTGGTGTGGTGGTTAAAGCCCTTTCCCTGGTGACCACGTCCACCCCCTACTGGCCTGAGATAAAACCCCACCACACTTGACTTCACAGTATTCTGTCTGAAAATGTCTTTTCTTAGAGAAGAAATTAGAATCATGTGGACTATGAAATGTCTCTACCTACAATATACAGTATGAATGTAGAACAGAGAAGCCAGTACTCTCAGGGTTGTAGAAAGTCACCATATATTTTAGTACAGCTTAATATAGAGGAATAAGGCCATAATGAATTGTAAGTACTTTTTGTGCTGCCATAATATCTCATACTCTGTTATCAACCCTATCTTTGGATTAACACAGTTGCAAAATGTGACTTTCGGTATTGTCTCTATATTTAAAAGTAAAAGGAGAAATGAGTGGACTTGTGATAGTGGTCAGTAAATACACATTTCAAGGAAAAAATATAAACAGATCAAATCAACACAGCAAATTCCCCTCAATTCACATTATATAGTTGGTACTAACAGTGCACGACAAACACTAAAATAAGCTCATACTATTTCTGAGACAGGATCACATTTCCTTTGTTGCCTCTCACCTCCTATCCTGTCCTCTGCTTTGTGACTGTCCACAGGTTTAGCTGGTGGCTGTTTGACTCCATCTGTTGCTCTGCTCTCCCCTAGCCTGAGGGTGCCTCCACTGGGGGACTTCAGTGTTTTTGTTGGGGTCTTTGCGGGAGACTTGCTTGTGGTTGTGGTGGTAGTGGTTTCACCGTTGGATGGCTTCTTGCTGAGCTGGAGGCCGCTGGTGAACTTTTCATGCTAGATAGGGATAGAGATGCGTTTAGAGTAGTATGATACGACTATGTATCATGGCGAACACTGATACTTAACAGTTTGTGTCAGGTTGTGTATGGATGTGTGTGTATGTGTGTATGTTCTTGCCTTTAGAGCCTCCTCAGGCACAGTGAGCTCTCCTCTCACCACCGTGAACAGGTTGGTATGTGATTTAGATGGTTAGGGAAATACTGGCAACATAAGCACAATTATGATACATGTACATACACATGCATTTTACTGTATTCATATAATACACAGTAAAAATTTGCTATCTTGGTCAGAATTAAAATAATAATATTTAAGTTTGAACAATGCTTGGCTTGTTTTTGGAATGATGAACCCACAGGTGGACGTGTCAGGGCTGAAGAGGTTAGAAAACCAGACAAGTGAAAGGATATCATATCCAAACCTCAGCTTGTCCTCCAACTTCAGAGTGATGTACATCTGCTCCTGGATGCGGACATCATTTACAAAGGTCTGCAGAGGGAAGGAAAAAAACAACATTAACACAAAATGAACACAAATTCAACTATTATTTATGTGTATATGTGAACAGATAAAATCTTTCTTTCTAAGAAGCTTCAATGTAAGAAAATGTATAAAGGAAGATAACACCTCTAACAGGCATCTGATTAAAGTGGTGCAAGTTGTGTCACACACAGCAGTTAATTAATGCTGCAACTACCAGTTATATTCATTATTCAATAGTCTGACAATAAGTTTTTCAGTTAATCGATCATTTCTAAAAATATTGAAAATAGTGAATAATACCAATAATTACAATAACAACAGTCCGAACTCCGAAGTTCACTCACAGGGGGAATTCTTGCTGCCAGACAGTAATATTAAATTTGCATGTGGTCAGTAAGGTCCTAGTAAGCATGAAGCCACTTTGAACAGTTAAGTTTCTTTATGAGAAATCTATACAGCTGAGACTAAAGGCCTGAGCATGACACTTAAATTGTTTTCTTTCTTTCTCCCCCACCCGTTCCCCCCTTTTCACTCCTCCTCTTACTATGCAGTTCTGAAATAGATCAGGTTTCACTAAACTGCAAATGAAATTCCATCATACTTGCACTGCTGTTGTAATAAAACATTCCTGTCTCCTCTCTAATGAGTTGAAAACATGACAGCTTAGAAACACAGCAGTGAAAGACCTCGAGTAAAGACAGTAAATGGTGGCACCGCCCGAACACAGCTTTTTACTCACTGCTGTGGTAAATCTCTACATATCTACTGAGTCAGCAGGAAAAAACTTCCTCTGAATCCAGCTAAAGAAGCTGAATGGTTAATGACACAGCAGGAAGTGGCTCTGACTCTGACTTCCTGTCTGAGAGCTGGAGAGGATGTGAAGGACATTCTGCATATGTGTACAATGTGGTGGACTGTGACTGAGTACTAATCACTGCACATGACTAACATCATGTGGCAACTGTAACTGGGGTTTTACTGAGCTACAATGTCAAAGAGACAAACATGGAGGGTGTACAGAGAAATACACAGTTTAAATGGGCTTCTCAAGGTTATAATACAAAATTCACTTTAAAAAGCCAGAAAAATGTTTGGATTTTTTTTTTATTTTGTTATGAAGTGTATAGTGTAAGTTTTGGTGTATCTTCTGTCTGTTAATCTGCTTAATCAATTCCCAAAATACCTTTTAAATAATAACTTTTTTACCATACAGTGTGTTTCTCCACACACTAGAAAAAGATTACAAAAAGAGAACAAAAGCCACACTGTATTTTTCAACAACCCTATTAAAACATAATATGATTGGTTGCAAATGTCACCTGAAATTCCATTAATGAAATGATTATAACCAGATTTGATCAATTATTCAATGATAATACACCAGCCTCCAATATACCATGCACTAAAGTAATTGTTCTGCCTCTCATACACTGGCTTCCTTCCTGCCTACTGTCCTGCTGTGTTTAGTCGTTGCCTCATGTTAATATCTCTACTAATGTCAATTTGGAGTGAGGTCTAAATGTGTTTTGAGTTTTAGCAGCAGAGTGACCCTTTGGTTCATATTTGAATCACAGACTGTGCCCTTAAGTAGTGATTTGCATAATTAGGTTTAGATTCAAACTGACCTCAGCCCTGATATAAATCTTCATTGACACAGAGATTGATTAGGTCCTAGTCCCACTGACCGCCAAAAATAAGTTAACCTCTAACCCTTCACAACCTCCTTCATCTCCCTCTACTTTTACCTTGAATGTCTTTGGGGTTTTTTTCCTGTGTCTCTTGATGTTTCTCCATCTTTGCATTCTCCATCCATCTCCCTCTAAACCCTCTTTTTCCTCCTCCAGATGCTTCAACTCATTCCCTTATCTCTCCCCATCCCTCATCCATCATGTGACCCTGCTTCTCTCCTTTGTTCATTTCTGTCCTGTCTACCTCCTCTTTCTCTTCGTACATTTATCTTTGTCCAAACTTCTCTCTGTTTTGCACGTTTCTATCTGTGTACTCACCCCATTCAGGCTGCCCAGGTCCTTGACCTTGTGTTCATCAGTCCCAGCCTCGTAGTTGATGACTGCATGTTGCTTATCCACACTGCGGGACTTCAAACAAAAACATAAAAAACATTAACCAAAGGGTAACACTTGTGAACTTAAGATGATCATTGAGATCTGATATTTAAGATCAAATGTAGTTGGTCCAGATTTATTAACAGAAAGAGGAAAATGTTGGTTTCACTTTATGTCAAAATGTCTTGCATAGCTTTTTTCAACACATGTGCTGCATCAAGGTTACAGAGAAAGTGCATAAACTGCATAAACGCAACTGTTTCATACACAAACCATTAGAGGGCTGTGTGAGACTGGAGAAAACTCTGCTATGTTAAAGCTCTGTGGAGGTATCAGCATCCTATGTCAAGAATGCAACCTTGATAGCAAGTCTCAATGTTACTATGTATGATATCTACAATGATATCAACTCAGAGCACATCAGCAGGTATTTCAATGTCTTGGACACTGCGCACATCTTACCAACACCTTCACATTCACACACACCTTTACACACACTCACACACATACACACATAAAGGAGAACTGGAGTAATGAAGGGCTGGAGGTGAAAGAATTGATTTTCTGCAGTGTGCAGATATGAGCCCGTCAGCTGTTTTGAGGATAAATGGTTTCCAACACCAACACTGCAACCTTCTGTATGGTTCGGTATTGTGGAATCTGGCAAATATCTCTCTCGTATATCAATGCCATAGAACATACCTAGACAGTATGCATTGACATTGACTGGTGAGCAAATTTTCTGCAGTCTCCAAATGTCTCTTAGAAGGCCCTTCAGATACATCAATAAAATATAAGAAACTAAGTGGCACCTTGCCCTGGAATAATTGATTGTAATGTTGGCATTAGCAGATTCTATTTGAATTTTTATTTTAGTGAATCAAAAATCTGCAATGTCTGAGTTTGCAGCTGCTTAACTGATGTTAAATTCCAGTATAACAAATGACAAATTTCTGATTAATATGTGAATATGTATAAACATGGGTCCATCTAACAAATCCATTACTGGTGCTGAAATGTTGTGCAACTGAATCATTTTGTCTGACTCATGAATCACACAACCGGAACCAAAAAGTAAGTAATGTGAGGAATGAGATCCTGGCAAGAATGAGTTTATTGTACTGAGGTCAATCGGTGCTGATTCTGAGAGCTGAATCTCATATTCAGTCTTCATATGACTCTTACCCACACACCAGTCACTCCTTTGTTTAAACAAGAAGACAACTGGAGAGCAAAAATATAGTAAAAATGTTCATATAACGCTGAAGTAAAGCCAAGGGAAGCAGCGCCAGAGAACCAACCACTGAACAGATTATCTAAGTGAGATTAGGCCAGATCAAACAGGATAGAAAGCAATTGAGCTGCCTGTTGTACCTCACACTGCAGGGGAGAGCAGACGCATGGTGTTACAGATATACTGCTGACCAGCTGAATTCAAGCAGAGGCAACTTAGAATACAAATGTGGAGTATCTAAAAAGTGAGGGTCAGCCGAGTGGAAAAAGAAAAACATCTGAAGTGAAAACTAACTTTTCAAAACAAGCAGATACAGTAAACTTCAGCAAAATGGGGATTAATAAATATGAATATTGTGGATAAAGGCAGTGAGTGAAAGAGAAAGAGAAGGGACAAAATTATGAAAAGAAGAAGAGATAAAGACATGAGGCACATTTGTATTCAAATGAGGAAATACACACACACACACACACTTCAGATCAGCTGAGCTATGAGATAGAACAAATAATTCTGAAAGACAGAAAAAGCTATAAAATCCTCACTGACTTCTTTTATCCAGTTCATTGCTACCCGGAGGAAAAATATATTGTATGATTCAGGCTGACATCATGGAGACTGTGTTCCTGTATTCAATACGCTCCTCCCCCTTGCCAATAAATAAATAAAGTCAGAACCCATTCCGATCACAGTTTGCAAACAGCACAACTGCCAGAAGCATATATATGTGTGTGTGATTGATGGAGAAAACAAGCTGCTGGCGAATTTCACAAGATGACAACAAAACTTCTACAACACACTCCCTCGGGCCACTCATCTAACAGTGTGATGATTCTCAGTAATACAATCATTTGAAGTTTTTATATTTGTCCGCGAGTGAGTGTGTTTTATTTGGTGCATGACACGAGCAGCACTTAACGTTCAGCCATGTGATGAGGACTTGCCTTGTTAAGGCAGTCACATGGATGACAACTGTAAGCAGCTACACAAAGTCTAATACACACACACACACACACACACACACACACACACACACACACACACACACACACACACGCTAAGTCAAAAAATGTCCTTGATTTGGAAGATTCCCCTCATTTTTCTATAGTTCCAAAGACATCACAAGGATAGGAATACTAAAACACACACAGAAACACACACATTCACATGCAGGAGCAGTAGACCCTCAGGTCATCAGAGACATATTATAGGAAAGCGATTGAAAAGTAAAACAGATCTTTAACAACTCCACATGCTTCAGTAAATTACCCTTAGTACTGCTCTCTGGAAGTTTGAGAGGCCAGCTGTGAAACTAGTAAAAAAAACAAAACAGCAAACGCAAGACTGAAAGGGCAACATGGTCAAACTTAGACATAGTGCTGCAGTCTATAACTGTGACATGTCTTCATAAATGAAGTGGTATGTTTGAGATTAATTCTTGACCTTTCAAACAGAACAATCTCTCCACAAGAAGAAGTGAAACCACAACAAGAACATGAGGAATTCTCAAAAAAGTTCTCAAAAAAAAAAGTGAGAGATTTGGTGATAGGATCAAAAGCTGCAGATCAGAGAGTCATTTTTACTGTATGCATTTTTATGTGTAGAACATATCCTTGTGACACTGCTAGGGTGCAAAAAAGTTGTGTTTGAATGTGCTTTGAAACTTCAAGTAAGGTTTGTGTCATCTCCATTTAGACTGTGTGACATAAACACTTCAGAAACAAACAACAACAAACTCTATTATCTTAACAGATTTTTTTCTGTCTCAATTGATAAAATTGGATGAAAATGGAGACTCTGAAACAAAAATAATATCACAGGAAAATATTTTGTATGTATTTGACCCAAAAAATATGTTGGCCCCTAATTTACATCAGTGGGGCAGTATGTCAATATATTTTTTTTTTTGAGTGGCGCTCACCAATTAAACCGTCTTCTGTTCAATGGCAGACTCCTTTGTGTTTCCGACACTAGTATCAAAAACAATAGATCCAATGACATGTAATATCTGGGATGTCTGTGAAATAATAAAGGTAGGCAATACCATACTGACTATTTTTACACTCTCTCTCTCACAACTGAAGAGTTTAAAGTGATCATGCAGGATGTTGGTAATGAGGTAGAGAAGCCATGTCAGTGAATAAAGCAAACTTCTCAAGTGAAAATGAAAGTTTTGAGAAAAACAGGGTAATGATACTGTGAACTTGGATTTTAAAAAGTGGAACTTTAATCGGTCATGAACTACTTTTCATTCACAAATGAAATGCATTAAACATGCTTTTATTCTACTGTTATGCTTTCCTCTTCAACCCATAAATCCCATTACTGGATTAGATTTCTGCGATTTGACACTGTTAGGAACGACGCCACCAACGGAACTAAATAGTATTAAGAAAGCATGGAGCATGATTTATTCTCACCAATAATAATTACATTACAAAAGAACTTATTAAGTGCTGTATAGAAAGCAGGAACATAAAAAGAAATTTAGTTTAATGTGATAATATAATATAAAGCCTCAGAAATTTCATAAAACAGTAATCCTAATGTGAAAGTGAGGCTAATTTCCACCAACACAGTAAAAATGAATAAATATCAGTGAGAGTCCTGAATGACTTCTTGATGGTCAGACTGTTAGAGAGGCACTGGTCCCAGTAACAACTTCTCTCAGCATGCAATGTCATAACAGAGGGTGCTGCTGGGTGGATGCACCCTCCACCCACTACAACCGACTCAGCCCAGATAAGATCTAACTCTAGAGGTATCTGCCCCACTTTCTATTAATAGTGCGGTGACCAGAGGTACACATGAGCATACTCGTGGTCCCTGGATGTATGCACAGCTGCAAAGACACCACTTCAGTGCACTAAGAGACACACACACACACACATACATAAACACACACACACACACACATACATACACACACACACACACACATATATATACACACACACACACACACATATATATACACACACACACACACACACACACACACACAGGCATATAAACATGCTCTGCTACTGCAGCTCATATGTATTGTCCTCAGTCAGACTCAGCTTGACACAGATCAGTGTGAGGTCAGCAGCCTATTAAGGTGACTGAGAGGTACAAATGGAAGTCAGGCTATGTGTGTATCCAGTTCTCATATTATGTTAAAACTTATTTATGTTTAACTCACTAAGACACATCTCGTCTGTTCTGCTTCATTGAAGCTGCAGTGTTAGTGGAGAAATTAGTGTGTGACGTGTTCTCACCTGTAGCATGAGCTCGCAGTCATCCCGGCCGACAAAGATCATTTCCCGGGGGAGTCGGTGGCGAGTGCCCCCGCTGCTCACCAGAAACCAAGAGGTCACACTCATCTCTGCACCCTGCTACTGCCTCTGGTACACACCTGCTGGGACAAACACAAACACATCTATGTTTAACTAATCTGTAATTCAATGAACAGAGTTGTCATTTAGCTGCAGTAGATCTCACAGCTGTAAAACTGCTGCCACAGCTTGAAATATTTACATGCGATCTCAATTTAAATGTTATTCTGTCCTCATGTCATGATATGAACATCCATGCGACAGCCATTCTTCAAACACCTAGTGAAACAGTTATGAGAAAGATCCTGAATCTCATAATCTAAATGAACCTTAGTGCATCACCTTTAAAAAAAAGTAGTTTATTCTAGTAAAATTCGGAAATAGTTGCTAAATTCGAGAATTATGGAAAAAAGTTTTGAAGACAGTAAGCAAAAAACAGCAGGGACACTCACTTTCAATTCTATAAAGTTGAGAATGAATTTATTTTAGTGAGTTGTACTACACACCTCTGGTCCAGGTAGCTCACTGCTGATAGACCACTGACAGCACAACACAGCTAGGCCATCCTGAGAGAAGAGAAGAAAGAGGGAGAGTTTAGTTTTTTTCTTTTTCACTTCTCACACAGGCAGAAGAACACATCATATTCAACATAATAGAATTAGTAGCGATGTATGAAAGAACATATGAAAAGATGAAATACGACGGCAGAATATTAGGCAAAGTGTAAACATTGCTGGAGATACACTGACTCAACCCACTCCATCTTGCTTCATTTTGTTTTGCTGGTAGGGGGAATGAGATTGAGTGGGCGGTCTTGCAATGTGATGCCTCACTGTCTACGCCTGGAAATGAACACTAAGCCAGCCAGTAAGACACATCCTTTCTCTCTCTCTGCCTGCCCTGATCATTGCCAGATGTTAGAGGAGGAAGTGATGTAGGAATGTTGGCCGGCCTCACCAGCAGGACATTTATGTTCCCTCCTGTCTCCCTCCTCCCCTCGCTCTCCTTCAGATGAGCTGGAAAGGAGGTCAAAGCCAGCCACTCTGACTTACTAACTGCCCCGGCCTAGAAGAGCAACATTCAGCATGTTATCTGTATGGCTGTTTCCTTACTGACTGACTACATCGCATGTTAGGAGTTTTGTTTAATGGCTTGTTGAGTGATTGGTCAGATTGGTGGGATATTCTCATAATCATTCATTCCAAAGTTAAACATAGGCTTTAAAGGGAAGCTTTTCATGGTAATTTCAAATGTCACTAAAATAACAGGAGCTCTGTCGTATGTAGAAAGTGCCAAGAAAAGCTCATCAGAGAAGGAATTAAAGATTATTGAGCTAAGCTCTTGCTCACTTGACCTCATAAGTACTTGGTATACCAACTCAATAATCCCCTGGGTAAAATTTTAATCAACTGCACACCTCTGACGGTTCCTGACGCTGTTGGGAACGTGACTGTACAAACTCTGATGTCAGAGGGATGAGCGTTTCATGCCAGTAGCGATTTTATATGATGTATTAAACTTTGAGACAGTTGTGAAGTACTGTGATATATGTAATCTGCAGTCACAGATAAGTATTTTTCAAAATATATTTTTTGTCATTTTTGAAGAGCATGATGAAATATATGGATGAAGAGTAAAAGGAAGACCTGCGACAGGTCATTGGTAAGACTGGTTCCGTCTAGAATGGTCCAGACTTTTGTATTTCTGAGAAATAATCAATAAAACAAAAATTATTACCATTATAATTACCATTTAGTTGAATCTATTACCCATTACACTAACAATAACATTAAACTCATGCTAACCTTAACCAAATTAAATCTTTCAAACTTTCACCATAATACATTTCTGTGTCTTTCACCAAAATAACTCATCCTGACATTAGTGTAATAACTAAATTCAAGGAAAGAGGGACCAAAGATGCAAGATTCGATTTACTTAAATAAATCCAAACATATCATCACTAGCCAAATTACAACCTCATACATATAAGATGTTTGTCCTCTGCTTTGTCACCATTCATAACACTATTTACCAACCATGGCAACACTGCAGTTACATGACCACATTACGTGTCAGATATTATGAATATAGATCAGGTACTGTGTTTGGATGCAACACTGGAACAACACACTATGCATACATTATCAGAGAAAGCCTACAAAGAAAGGCACTGCCATTACACTATAATTATGTGTGGTTGCCCCTCCCCACTGTAACCAAAGTATCAAACTCACTGCAGACTGCCAGGTTAACGAGAATGTGGTCGAGGAGCCTGAATAAGATGCATACCAGCCTGTGTGGTGCCATTAAAAAAACTTCTGCTATCACACATAAAAGAGATGGCACAGCTGGAGGAATGCAGTGGTGGCCCAGACTAAGGAGAGACAGCTGAGAAGGAAATACTGTCTGCTTTACATGTGCTCCTTACAGTCCTAACGTTAAACACTCAGTTCACCCAAATTACAAAAAAAACATTTTCTCACTTAACTTTGTTGATGAAAAAGGACAAAAAAAATAGATTTGTTTTTGAAGAGTTGGTCAGAAATACCAGGCAATTTGAAACCTTGGGTTGCAAGAAATTCCAATCAACATTTTTCCCCGCTGTTTGACATTTTAAATAAAAGACTAGGGTTGCGACTATTAATTATTCAATTAATTGTTCGGGATATAAAATATTTAAAAATGCCTGTTGTAATTTCCCAGAGTCTAAGATTATGTCTTCAGATGGCTTGTTTGTCTGATCAACAGTGAAAAACTAGTAGTCAATTTACTACTGTATTTGATAAAGCAAAGTATCTAATTCTCACATAAATGACAAATTGTTGCAGCTCTATTGAAAACAATTATTTGATAAAATAATCTGCAGATTAACAAACAGTGACAACAAGCATCATTATTCGCAAAAGTAATTACAATAAAGAAGTGTTCAGGGAAATAAGACCTTTTTTTTTGTAATTTTAGGGGAACCAATCATTCCACCCATTTTGCTCTGACTCACTATGATTCATCATTTTTTGCTAATTTTCACATTAATGACAGACCTACAGCAGTAAACACTAAAAGTTATCATCTGAAATGTAAAGCAGGAAGAGAGTTAAAATATTGGTAATGGATATTTTCAGCGTTTCAGTACTGACAAAAACAAACTGTTAACAGTCCCGTTTCTCTCTAATCCTCATGCTACCCATTCACCAGCTTTCTTACTGAGGCTAATAAGGAGGAATGGTGACCTCATGGTTTTGGCAGGAATTCCCCAACTCCCAGACCAACACTTATACTATCTCCCACACACTCACACACACACAGAACTGAGGAGTGAAAGGGCAGGATTATTCCAAGCTGACTGTGAATTCTTTGTGTGGAGGAGATGGCAAGGACAGGAAGCATGCACAGTACTTCCTGTGGTGGACACTCATCTTTAGTGCTTATGTTGATTTGTTGACTGTCTGAAATGCCTGAAAAAATATGTGTTATCTTCAGTGAGGCTGCTAATTCACAACTCAAAGAAACTGAATCACATCGTCATGAGGAAAATCATCTTAAACTCTAACAATGGACAGATTTGAATCAAATGAGTATAAGCATTGTTATTACTTTTCATGATATAATAATAGGATGTTCAGAAAATAAAAATAAGTAGGGGGTTACAAAGTGGTCCTGGATGATTCGATTTATCAGCTGTGATTAATTGCTTTTACAGCTATGTTTCCGTTTGTTTCCGTCCTCCGTCTTTTCAACAATTCAAATCTCTTCCCTCCACTCTGAACCAGCCAATCACAAGCACAAGCTGACGGGATACCGGAAGTTGCGTCAGTGAGCACCGGCTCCTTAATCATCATCACCTCATATGTTTCTTCACTGCAACACATGGCTGCTGCTCTCCACGTAGCATCTGGCTCCACTGAGTGTCCCAGGATGATGCAACAGCTGGGTAACCATCAGCACTACTCATCTGCTTTTTTCTCTCTAACCTCCCAGACCGTCACATAACCATCACAACCCCCGATAGCTGACTCAGACCACATCACACACACACTGACAGCTGCTGTGTGTAGCCTCCACACACACATTTACACAAACATTCACATGCTAAGCAAACATGTGTGAGAAGGACAGTAGGAGAGAGGAAAAGACAGGCAGGCACAGAAAGACTACTCATACTCTCGTCACACATTTCCGCATGGTCTTATGATGAGAGCCAAACTTAGCCCTTGTAAGGGTGTGGTTGTGCTCCTTCATTGTAAAAAATGGAGCTTAATCTCAGTGCAGTTACATTAAAACTTACCACAGCAACAGAGGATGCTCACTCTACAGAACTTGTGTTGTAAAAAACAGGTTTGGCACTCCCTGTGTGCTTGCTGTACTTTTATGGGAAACAGAAGTGAGAAAAGAATGACACTGTCAAATATCATATTTTGCTACTCACCGTTTCATATATAGCACGACGGTCATTCAATTTAAAGATTCTAAGCATTAACTGTTCTGAACTTTCATGTCTGGTTGGATCACAGGAGAAATCCTCTGGCAGACAGGAGGTGATGCACTTTATGTTTACAAGAGCAGCAAAGGTTGACTGTTCTCATATAAATAGCACTCAGCAGTTACAGTAGCTTGAATGGTGATAGTGCCCTTAGCTGAACAGACAGAGAAAAAAGGAAAGGCAGCTTAATAGCAAAGATGTTGCCGGAATGTAAATAACATGACTCTTTAGATTAACACTTAATGTAAGGTGTGAAATTCAGGTTCTGACATGCATATTGTAATCAATATTGTGGCTTTGCAACAATGGAAAGAGATAACAAAGAGGGTACGTGCTAGACAACACCTTGGAGGTATAAGTAAAACCAATAATGGGAAAGTGCATCGAAGGACAAACAGAAAAGCAGCAGCCGATGCAAGGTCAGTTAGGACTTTCAAATCGAAGTCAATAAGTAATAGACAAGAGAGGGAGAATTGGTCTTGCAACCACAGAGATGCTTTGGGACCAGGGAAGCCTACAGACCCTGAGGGGTGTAAAGAACAAACCAGGCAACGGATTCGAGATGAGATAGCCAAACAACCTCTGGACAGACGAGACAAACGGACGGACAGACAGAAAAAGGCTTGTCTAGTCCCCAATGGTTGAATCTACTGCAGATTTACAGACATGAAAGTGTTCAGTAGAGGAGGTATACAATCTATTGTTCCTCTCTAAACTTCAGGCAAAAGGAGAGAATGGCCTTTTTCTATGATAACAAGGGGAAACAATATTTTGTCAGTTATATGAGCTATACTTTGTTGCTTTTTGGGCAGTAAACTTTATCATGTTGTAAACTTTAAAGTCTTATCATCTAGAAACTGATTTTGTGTGCATGTGTGATGCCAGTGTCACACTTGCATATAACTTACGGTACTTTATATGTAATATGTGTGAGGAATGAGCATATCGATGTCAAAGCTAAACCTCTGACAAGTAAATATATTTCTACAGGGCTGTCTGAGAGCAGTTAAATAACACAGTATATACGAAAAGTTCTTGGTCTAAAATTAAGAGTGCACAAAGGAGCACACTACGGCTGCTCCAGGGATATCAGTCTGTAAGTGTTTGATTCCATTTGACATTTGAATCAAGTTGGCCTACTTTACCTCTCCTCATAAATGAAAAATAGCCATCAAAGACCAAAAAAGCTCACTCAATATATTCTGATGAAGGGACCTCCTTTGACTTCGAAGAAACTTGTCTAAACCTTTTCTTTGTCAAGTCACTCCAACCTGAATTCAACATAGTAATTTGTCAGAGAAAACCTCAAAATACAGTTGCTGATATCCTTTATAAGTATGTCTGTACTTTTGAGTTTGCCATCATAGAGGCTCATTATGAGACCTGAGGCTGTAGTTTTACAGTGTGTATCCCAGCCAAGGATGCTCATCCAGCTTCCAAACACTGCTTGGAAAGGTGAAGACAAATAAGGATGGAAAACATTTTGACACATACACGCAAAGAGATCAGCTGTATCATTAGCCATTTTCTCTCACGTTCAATGACATGTACATATCCAACAACAGCAGCACAATAATATGTATCAAATGAGAAAGAAAGATGTCTTTACATTTGACTAAAGTGGGTAATGCTTTCCCCACTCTGCTTTCGTATATCTGGCTCCTGCAATTGGAATAAGATCAAAGGTAAATTTTGAATATAAATTGAAAAAATGTAACAGAGAAAAAAAAATAATTCATGCTATTGAATGAGACATTTTGAACAGTTTATAATTTATGCAGCCAGATAAAGACTATGCACCAACATTAATCTCTTTATGACAAAAATATAGCACCATGCAGGGAGATAATCAATCATTATGGTGTCAGTATAGTCTGCAGAAACTTGAGTGTGCATGTATGGCTTTATGTGTGTTAATATGGCTCATACAGTACATGCAATATAAGGGTGAAAAAAAAAATCCCCATGCAGCAGAAAAGACCATATGGTGCTGAAAAGCGGCCACACGCATCACATGAGCAGTTGGCGAGAGGAACAAACAAGCAAACACCTCCATTTAGCCAGCATCCGTCCAGCTTGCTTCATTGTTATCACCATACACAACCCAGCCCTCCCCTGGCCTTAAGACATAAACATAGCACATGCTCTGTGACCCCTGTGATCCACATGACCTACAGACTTACATATAGAAATATACACTTGATGTTGAGGGCTGTAAAGCATTGTGGTAAAAAACAAAACAAAAAACACAGTCTTCCCTGCAGCACTATCTGAGAAAGTGAAGTTATTATTCCTATGGAGTCTGAACGAGCTCTCGCAAAGATAAAGAGATAATAAAAAATAGATAATTAATAATCCAAGAGAGTTAATGAAGCACATGCCCTGCAGCATAGTCTTTTCCTGCGTATGTGATTAATTCTCCAAAGGATGTGAGCGTGGTGTACATTTTTCAGATAATATACTGAGATACACTCATTCCTGGAGGCAGTTTTCTCAATGGGGCATGGCAGCAGAAGAATAAATGAGGTAAACTGATGTGCAAACTTAAAGTAAACATCAAAATGTTGGAACAATAAATAAGACATTAGACTAGAATTAAAACAATTAGTTGAGTATAGTATTTTTCAATCTACAGAACATAAATTGGCAATAATATATATAATAAATAAATCACTGTAGTATGATCCCGTGGGCTTCTGTGGCTCCTGCTGAGCACATAATGACTGACCCGTGGCCCTTTAACAGGAACATTAGTATTTGGCCAACCCTGCCACGTTGATTATGGCACCAACAGTAATGCTGCCCACAGCAATAGCCTCAGCAGCAGACAAAAATAGTGAACACCCTCACTCTGAAATCCACACTGGCACTTAGGAGGAAAAAAACATCAATGTTAGCATAACAGGACAATCAGGGGGGAGCCTGGCAGAGGGAGAGATAGGAATGGAAACTGCCCAAATACAAGATCAATATCTGCAGTGGAAAGACGCACAAAATACTGGAAAGTCATAAGGGAGTGTGTTACACCCCAAAACAGATGTGAAGGTCATTCTGTTTTATTTTTCATTTTGAGAAGTCAGAAAAAGCCAAACACGCCCTTGATGATTATGTTTTTTTCTGTTTTCTGCTCTGCTGTGATGTCTCTACCCATTTTTTTTTTTTTTACCACAGACTTTTCTATTCACCTTCCTTGTTTCTCTCTGTGACACAAGTAGGAGCTTCACCAGGCAAAGCTATCTGACTCACATAACCCTTTATACAGATTACAGAAGTAATCAGATTCAGATTCACTGCTATTTTTAACCATAGACTCTCTGGTACAATACTCTTAAACACAAAAACATCTTGAATGGAATAGGATAGATTAGAATATTAGGTTGTTTTCGGTTACAAATAAAACTCCCTGGCCACTGAAGTAAAATGAACTCACTTCCTAAACTTCCTACTATACACAATAGCCGTGGGCAGGCCGGACAACAAAGTCCTCATTCCCAACTATACACTAGAATAGAAAATAGGGTCATATTATTGAAGCAAACCATTACTCTACTACATATACACACTACTCATTGGACACCAAGTTATCATAAGAATTATGATACTGAACCATACACCAAGTTGTATCAGATATGAGATACCAAGTTGCAGAGGTGAAATAGCCAGCTTTAAATTTATTGTGTCTGTTCAGTATTAATAGTAAACTTATGACAGTGCACATCGAGTGTTAACAAATAGCAGCTAACAATAGTCAGCTTGGTGACTGTAGGAATTTATATGATGTTAAGGTTTAGAGTTTTCCACAAGAAAAACAGAACAACACAATACAACTTCAACAAATATAAAAATAGAGTGCACTATTTCTATTTATTCACATGGTTTCCTATGTTATCATCAGCACTTTAACAATGTTAATGGACAGGTATGGGGGCAGGCTGGGCGGTAGTCGAGCTAGGACATTGCTGCGGTGAAACCGTCCTGTGACACTGACACAGTTTTTAAAAATGCAACCGCCTGTAGAGCCAACCAGCCTGCCGGCAGCCGCATTTGCAGAGAGGACACGAAGGAGATGGAAAAAGGCAGGGTGAAAGAGAGAAAGGAGGAAAAAAAAGGAGCAAAACTGGACTGGATGGTATTATCTGCACATTCTATGGCTCAAACCCAAAAAATTTGAATTCTTACAGCTGAGGGAGGAGGAGGAGACTAACAAGACTGACTGATGTGCAGCATATAGCTCTGAAGCTTTCAAAGAACATATCAGTCCTGTAAATGAACAGCCAACTGTGTTTCAAACACAGACCAGAAATGCAAGTAGTTCTCATTGGTACCCTTGACTCCCTTAGATGCAATTAAGGGAAATGATCAGGACGAATAAATACAATCAGGCTGCTGCTAAGAATAGATGTCTCCGTTTCAAATGTTTTGAACAGTTGAGTAACTTGTACCTGTCATGAGTCTGCTTCAAGCATTTGAACTGAAATCATAACAGTCTGTCATCTGATAAGTAAGCAATAATTATTACATCTTGCATAGATTTGTTTGTAAGATCCATGCAAATAAGGCATCTTAAAGATGTTTGTCAGTGTATAATGAGACAGTATTAAAGATACCATAATGCATTTACACCATACCGTTTGCTAATCGCTTGCTATTTCCCAAAGTTTTTATATCTTATGTGATGATGACAGCAAAACTCTAACTCAACACAAAGAGAGCGGATGCATGTAGGCCAGCTACATCTGCCCCCACGAAAACAAAGCCTCCACACAGGAGAGAGAGGAGGGGGTCTGACATCGGGAAACACTCTGCAGCTACATTACAGTCAAATACCTACTCATATAATCTACCCTTCAGGAAATATAAAGAGACACAAAGGGCACCCCGACGCTGCTATGTTTCTAATGAGACAAGTTAAACACAAAGCGCTCAATGTGATCGTCCTTCGTTGATGTGCATCCTGTCTCTGTAGCCTCCGTGCGTTTACAGGAGGATGCAACTAAAAAAAACAGGTCAATAACAAATAATAATAGCATAGAGGGCAAATGTGACCGTTTTTTTTCCAACAGAGACAGCAAAGTGGCGAGGCTGTGTCGCTTTACAAAGGCGGAGCAGGGCAGACTGGTCATGCTGCTGCTGCTGCTGACAATAGTAGCCATCCAGTTAGCCAACAGGGAGACAGACCAGTCTGTTTAGCCGTTTTAAGCACGACTGGGTGTTTGTTGAGCTTGTTTATTAAAGGTTGTACACCAATTTGAATCCAGGTATTGTGTTTCTAATGGGAGACGCTCTAAAATCTACCGAGAATTTTGTATCAACATGAGCACCCACACAGACATCAATAGATGGGCAGCAGAAAAGCAGAAAACCGACTCTTTCTATTTTTTCTCTAGCGTAAACTTCACCCGAGTCTAACGGTCGACTACCTAGCTAAAAGCATACTGTTAGGTTATATATTCTACTGTTCGCTAAATAAAAGTAAAAGTCCACTCCTCACTTACCCTTTTTCCTTTCTGGTGTGTGTTGCTGTTGAAGGTGTGTGTGTGTGTATGTGTGTGTGTGTGTGTGTGTGTGAGGAGCCCAGCCCTGCCGTTGCAGCACTTCAGTCTGGCTCTGTGCGTCGGCCTTCTCCCCTTCCGTTGCTCAGCAGTAACGCTGCTCCCTGCAAGAGAGCGGCGAGCGGACCCACGTCCTGACAGAAGCGTCACAGCTGCGGGGATAACAACCAGGACTACCGGTCACAACTTTCACAATAAAATCAGAGCGAAAACATCATGCAGAAGAGCTCATGGTTGAAATGACAGGCTTCGTTTCTAGGAAGTTGTGTGGCACAATCTGGGCCCCATACACAGCTTTACCCCCCCCGCCCCCCCCCTTGTCCTTTTAATTAATGTGTCATGCCTTTAACTGAATTAGCAAGTACACACGTGCATCTCTTGTGGTGATCAAAGTAGCCAATAGTTAAGTGTATGAGCATTAGAAAATACGTCAGCGTCTTTTCTCAATGTACTGTATCCATCACATTTTTCCTACATTATACCCTGATCACAAGATAAAGGTAGTCATCTTATTCAAGCCTTGACACTGTGAAAGGATTCCTGCATTTCATAATTAAATCACACCAAACTATTTATTTGGTCCAACAGTACTTGTTTACATATGCTTGCTAATAATATAAATATTCAAAATTGCAAATAAAAACAAACTTTAGCTGAAGAGCTATTGCACCCTGAGTCACAACAACAGAACACACCTAAAAAGATTTTATATTATTAATGTAAAATGTATTTGAGTTGCAAACCTTGTCCTGATGTGTGTAACCCATATAACATATACATCAGTGTCTAATAAGAAGTATGCTTTGTTATGTGGACTATGTTTGTGTGCCATGAGCTCATATAAACAATATTTATATAGCTTCTACAAGTGTGTGCAGATATTTTTGTCCACATAAATTGATTTGAAATAAATACACATGTAACTGATGTTACCTTGTCTGCCTTATAACTTTTTTGATTTGCAAAAAACTTCTGAAGAAGGAAATTTGGAGTAGCTGTAAATCAGGAAAATATGAAAGGCATGATGTGAATTTCCTTTGGAGCAGGCTAAAAGTACTGAAGATGAACATATGTATTCATGGAGTTTTCAACTGAGACAATCATACTGTTTGGGCTATCATAAATGAGTTGCAGCTGCAAGGTACTTCCAAATGTAATGGTAAATTGTACAGGATGAAATATAGCCTACTGAAATGCACGGTTTAAGGCAGGGGGATGTAGAAGAAAATTCTCTACAGATGGCAGAGGCGGACATTGTGCACGGACTGACTCAAATTACATATGCAGCTCATCTGATTCAGCTTTTAATTTTGAAAGCGTATGTCGTCATTTCCTGTGTTTGAGTGTGTTTGAGTCTGGCTTCACATCGTTCATCCTCAGCAGCGCCTGCGTCTACACTTCCAACCGTGGATGCTTCCAACTCTACCAGAAGTCCATGTCAGGCAGAACCGGGTGGGCGGGTTTCCTGGACCCACTGGTCACGTTTCAGGGTCTTTTGCTACTGTACCATTAGCTGGGCTGAGCCGCTGGCAATATTATATTTGATACTGAAAATGATGGCAGTGCCTGCTGCATGATGCGCAGCTCAAATGAATGAGTATACCCTGCAACAACTACAGACACGATCTAATTAAATGAGGATGTTGAAATTCAAGAACATAATAGTATCACCGGCTCGTTTTGTTGGCCAACACTTAAAAGTATTTATAGGCCTATATTTATTTGTACACCGCTTAATGACAATACTGTCATTGCAAATAAACGCTTATGAAAACCTAATCGGACCGAAAAGACGGCCTAATCTGTTCATTTGGAGGTTACTGGCAAAATGTTTTGTTTGCATCTAACGTTATAAAATCCTTTCCAAACTACCAAAAAAGAAAATTAAACGATGAAGACTAAATTTGTTATTATTTTAAAAGGGTGTTTTTTAAATGTATACTTCCAATAAAACAAATTGCCTAAAGCATAAGATAATTTATAACCATGCGAAAAAAAATTCAAAATCGGAACGCTACACTCTTGTTTTGTCTGGCACAGTGACGTAAAGACGTTACGTCCTTGTTGGCGTAAAAGCACTCGGTTTATAAATAGGGCCGTGCCGCTTGAAAAGGCGGGGCGTTTGTCTCATTTATTTTTGAACAGTATATCTAACCCTGTGTACTTTTTAAAAAATATTTTGTGATTTTAAACAGTAGGTTGTTTTTTCAAGGTCAGTTATTAAGTCGGCGCCTACTTTTATTGTAGTTAAAGGCTGGATGTTTCCATGAAATATCAAGTTAATTTGAAGCTTCGGCATATTAAAAATCATGGGTGTGATGTTTATATGTTTAATTTTCCCAAATAGCATGATAATTTATAGCGAAGCTGTACTGTACATTTAAATGGTCTTACCCTTTGGTTGCCGGTCAACATTTCCTTCCGGTAGATAAGGTCGCACAAATCGAACAGCCCCGTCCGTTAGAGGTTGGAGCAGGAATGTGCTGGTTGTGCTGTTACTAGCAAATTGACTGACAATATGGACGATCCGCGGGACATTCAAACTTCCAAGCGAAACGGGAGCTCCAGGTCGTTATTATCGGCCGGTTCCGCGGTGGCTATGGAGATTAAACGGAAGAAAATACGACAGAGCACCTTGTTCCTGCAAACAGAGGTATGGGCAAAGAGATTCGGAGAGGTCTTGTGTGTTTTGACGTAAACCATAGTGACAGCGAAGTTGACGCCGGGGGCCGTCCAAAGTACAACGATACTAACTTGAATAAGCCAGGTTCGATTTTAGTTAACACAGCTTCAGTAACAAACAGATTTTTCGGTAGCCTGTGTCAAAAAAAAAAACTTGTAGATAACGACTGAATTTTCTAACGTCTGTCTCGAACATTCACACACACCAACAGACATTGGCTTTCAGTTCCTTGGGATAAAGCTGGTTTGTACCAGTTGTCCAACAGGGGAGTTCCCCCTTTTATTCAGTTCCCCCGAAACCAGATCCATGTACTCTTTGCATTGTGTTGCTAAGCATGTAACGAAATAATGCTCTTGCCTTTGTTTTAACACCGCTCAAACTAATGTCCTTTCAGGCCAAAAGCATGAAACGATGCCCAAGTCTTCTGAATGACACTCTGCAGATAGTAGAGGATATGAATTTGTTGTACATACGACAGATTTCTAAGAAGTTACAGGTGCATATTTTAGATGGTAATATGGAGAATGATGATGTTTTGAATACCCAGTACAACTGTGCATGTACATCTGGACAGTTTATAACCCACAGCAATTCAAATTTCCATACCAAATTGAAAAGGGGATATTTTTAATTTAGCTTTAGTTTTCAAACTAAATTATATCGGACATCATCATACTCCATTCAAGCCACTTCATTTATTAGTTTAGACCAACCCTAATACATTTTTCCAACAACTGCTGACCTGTTCTTTGCAGTATGCCACTCATACATTTCCATTCTGCATTTTATGCCATCAAAATTGCTTATGATCTACATAGGTTTTTGTACTTAATGTGATTCTACTCCCATTCATCACATTGGCATTATAGTCAATATAAAACCCCTTGATCCTTCTTGCATGCATCATTTCACCTCACACTCTACTACAAAAAGTTGCTCTTGAGTGATGAAAAGACTTTGGCTTCACTGCTACAAGTCTAAAATCTCTAAACATTCAACTGCAAAAATTAGTTAATAAATTGATAGAGAAATAGTTGGCAACTATTTTGATAATTGATTAATTTCTAAGTTATTTCTCAGGGTTAGGGTGCAATGTTACCTTGCACTCTAACAATGGATGGACATTTTTCATTTTCTTCTGTCATTTTTAGACAGAATGAAAAATTGATAAAAGATAGTCCTCAGATTAATTAATAAGGAAAACAACCTTTAGTTGCAGCCCTACATAAGTCTATCATTGTCAGATTGAGTGTGGTTTTAGCTACCAGTGGCACGAGAAGATCACATTTCTAGAAAAACCTGTACTATTCTGTCATATTTCTGTCATTCGCAAGGAACTGTGAAAGCTTTAGCTTGTTTGTGCCAGAAAGGTTGTACCTTACGTCATCATTCCAGATACAGAGGCATACAAGGTGAAGGCTGGAAGAAGATTCTGGATGTCTAAAAAGTGTTTGTGTAACTGAAATTTATACGCATTACTTGCTGACTTTAGATCACCAAAGTGATGCAACACCTTCAACACTAGAAGGTATTTTTATTGTTTAGCCAAAAACAACGTTCAAGGGCAACTTCACTTCAACTCCAGTTTTGCAAAATCATCATGTCCATCTCATCCCCTTCTGCTATAGCATATTGTTTGATAGACTAACACAATTCAAAATATCATTGCAAGCCATCAGCCTGTATTTTGACATGGATTAATTTGGTCATTTTGAAATTTCTCCTGTGTATGTTATGACCATGAAGAACACTAACTTGCAAGAAAAGCTGGACTTTGAGGTGCGAATGCGAGAGGGGGCCTATAAGCTGCTGCTCGCCTGCAGTAAGAGAGAACAGGTTCTTAATGCCTCCAAGAACCTGCTGACCTGTAATGCCAGGATCAAGGCTTATTTCACTCAGCTGCAGAAGAAAAAAGAGGAGCAGGACATGATGGGAGCAGTCAACAGGTAAGGAATTGGGTGCTTGCTGTATTCTTGCTGTGAGTTTTCACTTGCAATCATTGGCGTTCAGTTTCAGTACAAATTAGCAAAATATATAGATCAAATTGTAATGTATATGGAATATAAATCTCAAGTTCAGTGAAGAATTATGGTGAACAAAGGGAAAAAATGAAGATAGGACTGCAGGATTTTAGAAGAGGGTTTTAAAATTGAAGTTCTGTTTTGTTGTAGTAAAGTTGATATATTGATACACATTGTGATTAATTATTATAGTCAATTCAAATTTGTGTTTCAGACTTTCAGATCCAGTTTCAGATGACCGTGTGCCCTGTAATGGGACAATTGCACTGTCTGGTAAGTGTCCCTCCCACTTTGTCCAGAATCATTCAGCACTGGACACTCAAAAATATATACAAAAATATTGTATATAGCTCAAAATTAAGTCAGATTTTAATTGTTTTAATGCTGATTTAATTCCACAAAACTGATATAGAGCGTTTTAGAAATAAACTCTTAAGAGTGTTGCTTTGTGACCTTTCTGCTCTTCTCTGCTGATGTAGGGCTGCGTATTCCTTTGATGTGGAGGGATTCAGACCACTTTAACAACAAAGGGAGTAAGTTTGTCTCATGCTTTGCCCTTATGTTATTGTGTGTATAATTGTTGTACTAGCACGTCTTGTGTCCCCTTTGTATTCATTAGGCTCTCGTCGAGTGGCGATGTTCTGTCTGATGCAGATTGGCTCCGAGGTGTTTGACACAGAGATGATTGTGGTGGACAGATCAGTCACTGATGTCTGCTTTGAGGGATTTACCATTTTGTAAGTATATTTTGTACATATCAAATACGGAGAGTAGTACACTTAGAAAAGCTGCACTTAAAGGCCCATTTTGGTGCTGCTGCACAGTAGCAAGAGAAAATCTGTATTGTGGAGTTATACTAAGAATATGTTGCTGGAAATTTGTCTTTATCTAGCAACATAAATAGCAGCATATGTATTTGACACATTCCCTCCCACATCCCTCACTTGTAAGTCGCTTTGGATAAAAGCATCTGCCAAATGAGTAAATGTAATGTAATTATTTTTAGTGATGTTTCAAGTCAAATTTTCTGTGCAGTGAAATG
Organism: Seriola dumerili; assembly: GCF_002260705.1. Classification (NCBI taxonomy): domain Eukaryota; kingdom Metazoa; phylum Chordata; class Actinopteri; order Carangiformes; family Carangidae; genus Seriola; species Seriola dumerili. The sequence goes on along the minus strand of NW_019174733.1, from coordinate 6,171,516 downwards.
TACTGTTTATGAATTTTTTAGTGTTTTGTTTTTAGTTGTTTTTAATCTAATGGTTTATATTAATATTAATATCTATGCTGTAATTGCAATTTCTTTCATCTCATAGTAAAGAAGCAGTTCCTGAGTTTGAGCTGAAGGTGGAGCTGTGGAGCTGTGCCCTGGAGGAAGAGCTCACCTTGGTAAACACGCCAAAGAAGCTGGCCAAGAAGCTTCGCAACTCCTTTGGAAAAACTGCTGGGAAGAAGCTCTGCCCTCTGCTGGACACTCCAGACCCTGACACCTTCCTTCAGTATAACCCCATACCCTCGTATGTATTGTGTTATCCCATAAAACCCTTTACAGACTCTTTGCTCTCTATTTAAGGTTTTTGCAGTTGGGAATGAACTTGATTATGGCTTGTTACTGGAACAAAGGATGCAGCTGCAGACTAGCACAACAGGGTGGTAAACAAATCTCACTGAGTGAGAGGACTGAATTAAAGCTTTAACATTCATTACACAGCTATTTTATTTTAAAATAGTGCATGTTTTTAATGCATCCCACTGTGTTTTATTTGTGTCTGAGACTGTCGGACACTTTCAACCAAACATCTGTAAGTGATGCATACCAAATATTCAGTGGAAGGAGAGTATTGGGATCATTAAGCCTTTGAATGAGGCAGCAAAATACTGCATATTCACATGTGCACATATTAAGGTTAGAGGTTTGTACATCAATGTATCTTATGATTTTATTGTTAGAATTAGAGTTGAGCATGAATCTTAAGCCTGAGAAGCCAAGAAATGAAAATAAGTCAATGCAGTATACATGAAATAATGCTACTCTATGTATGTGTTTGTGTGTGCGTCTACCTGTACCAGTGGAGCCAAGTACAGCCTCCTGGCCTACACTACTCTGTCTCTACCCGAGGCTGAAGGCAGCTTCCAGTCTCATTCCCTCATTGTCCTCCAAAACGGTAAGAGACAAAGGCACAGACATTTAATATCTAGGGATATAAAGGGATTATGCTTTTTAGCTCCTGATTTGATTCGGTACTAGGGCAATAATACAATATTTTCACACCATTAAAATTGAAAGCTAAAATTAAACAAAATAACTGATGATTGAAGTTTAGCTTGGATTACTTTTCTTACTATGCATGAGTGATTAAAGGGATAAGAAAGTTGGTGCTCAGGCACGTTTTTGTTATTCAGCTCTATTTTCAGGGGTAAACCTTTGGTATGAGTTTGAACTGTGGTTCATTGGTGGTCAACTCCACAGAATTAAAAATGAGTGTTATCGTTAAAGGCTCATGTAACAGGACGCTCCCTCATCTCTGCCCTGGGTATTTGACATTTAAAACTACACTTTTTATGATGAAAAAAGATTGCAACTACTGTATCTTCTCTCTTAATATTGAAATTATTCTTAATGATTTTTAAATTTATCTTAACATAAAGCATGTTATAATTAAGATTAATGTATGTAGATCTCTATATTTTTGGGGTTTTATTTACACTGTTGCTCTTGAACCCCACAGCCGAGTGGTCATCTTGGCTTCCACTTTATGGCAACCTCTGCTGCCGGTTGGTGGCCCAGCCTGCCTGTATGACACAGAGCATGATGAGCGGCTACCTGAGCCAGAAGGTGTGTTGACTGCTGTTACCATTAGCATTACCCAAGAAGCTTGTTTCAAGGTTACATACTTCAGTTTCATTGTTTCTTTCTGGTGATTTACAGCAAAGTGTGGAGGGACTGAACCGCTGCTGCAGTCTTTACTGTGTCTTGAGTGCTGGCTTTTTGTCCTGTTACTTCACCCCAGAAGAAATTGATGCAAAAGTGCAGCCCACTCTCAATGTACCCATCAATAAGGTGAGACAGAATAGTGAAAATTCAGACCTTCACATTCCACACTCACTTGTATTTCTTGCTCACAGTTGTTCTATTGAAATTACTGGCATTTTGAAATACCTTACCACAGTAGCAATGTAGAGATTACAAAAAGGTTCATTGTTCATTTTAAAAATATATAAGATATTTCCATTTGTTACCAACTAACAAAACATTAAAGTAATGGAAGAAGTTATGGCTACATTTCTGTCTTCTATTAGATAAATAAATGTAAAGGCAGAAAAGTAAAAATGTAAATAAAAAAACACCAGGAATAGATATTGTTGTTATCCCTGTTATTGTAATTACTATCACAACATAATTATATCTATTGTAATTGTGTGGTTCATGGACATTTGGATTAAATAAAAACATAATCCATTATTATTGATTTAAAACTTAGTTTTGCCTAACATTTGCAGAATAACCAAAACACAAAATACCACATTACTCACTAAGATCTTGCTTGCATCTTTGGCATTTTGCTGCTGAATTAATTTTTTTCTGCAGTATCAGCGATGTACTTTTTAGTGTAATATCTCTCAGAGCTCTCATTTGTGTACTGTGGAGCTCATTTTCATCTTATGGTAAGTTTGTTTTTTTGTCGTCTCCACAGGGCACTCGGATCCGTGTGATGGAGAAGGAGTCAGCAGGCCATAAATCCAGGAGTCTGTCAATCATCAACCCTTCACCAGAGGGATCTCACACCGTTGTCTTCACCACAGACACCAGGGAGGAACTGGAGGACTGGCTGGACGCCCTCCACCAGCATCTCTATGATCAGAGTGAGTGGGTTTTTGTCCAAACATACCGCAAAAACGTTTGTATGTGTATATAAAAAAAATTATAGGTTACATAAAATACATGTATGTACAAAGCTGGAACATGTTAGTATGTTTCTATGAAAGTTTTGGATGAGTTTGAGTTTGTATGAAGAGAAGGTGCAGTGTGAAACTAAAATAGTGGGTGCACATATATTTAGCTAAACTCCTCTTAGCAAGAACAGATAGTACAAGCTTTTATTTTTGCCTCTCATGACTCTCCTTGTTTATAACCAGGCCAGTGGCTGCACTGCTGCAACCAGCTAATGAAGATCGAGGTCACATCACCACGGAAACCATCACTCTTCCTCACCAAGCAGGCTGACTCTGTTTACAACGACCTCAGTGAGTAGAGTAATTGGGACGAGTGGCTAAAATGAGTTAGATGGAGGTTGATAATTCGCTGCTTGCTTGATGGGGAATGTTTTGCAGGATTTTCATTTGCATTTTATTTATGTATCCATTTATAGCACACATTATTTGAGTACTTAAAACATCTCATTGAAATGAATATATTCCACTTACCATGCATAATAGTTTTAATTTCAGTGGTGACGCATGTAAATAAAATCCTTTTACATGATAATTAGAATGTGTGCTCATGTGTCATTGTGATATTTCATTTTCATAATACATCAAGCTTGGAAAAAGACACAAAACTGACACTCAATTAATGTATTTAATTTCAATATTTATTCAATTTGTTTGTCTTGCAGGTATAAATTCACCTACCAAATTTGAGAGCATCACTGACATTATCCATAACAAGATAGAGGAGACAGATGGCTGCTTTCTAATTGGTCATGAAGAGGAGAAGGAGGCACCTAATTGGTCCACTCTGTTTGATGGATCCCATTCAGTGGTGGTGCAGAAGAGTATTCTGTCCCAGAGTAAAACCTCCACCCCTTGCTCAAGCCCCAACACCAGCTCTACACCCATTGAAAACAAGAAGCGGCGTGCCCCGCCCCCTCCTTCTGACAGAGAGCCTTATGCTCCTCCCGCCCGTCCTGCCAGACCTCCCCCCCCCGCTTCGCTTCATCATCCTCTTCCTCTCTCATACCAGGAGAAGGAGAACTCCAGCACTTGCGCTTCACGCCTGGGCACAAGGTCCAAAACTGGCAGACCATCTCTGGATGCCAAGTTTTCTGCGATCATCCAGCAGCTTCAGCGCAACAACACCGGAGGAGCCGGAGCGCTCAGTCGGAAAAATGCTCCACTGGGCGTTCTTGATATACAACCACAAGGTCAACCTCAGCCCCCTCTCCCGCAGCTGGAGTACCAGAACCATCACACCGAGACCCCTGAAACCACAGCTGAACACAACTTTGTCAGACCCAGTCACGGTCCCATTCCTGCACCAAGGAGCAAACTGAGGAAGTCTTTCAGAGAGAGGATGAACCTTAAAGCCTTGTGACCTACCTGGATTTAACCAACTAGCCCTAATTTACCACTAATACTAAGTATAACAACTAACTGTTGTTCTAAAACTTTTCAAGTGAGCTGGGTAATGTTGATAAAGTCAGATATCACAATGTATATGACTGCATCTCAATAGTGATACTGTGACTTTTTGGGCATGACTGTTTGCCCTTTAACTTTTAAAAAGGAATAGTTTATCATTTTGGGAATTATGTTTATCTGTTTTCTTGCCAATAATTGTAAGAGTAGATTAATACCATTCTCATATCTGTACGCCAAATTTGAAGCTGGAGCCACGAAATGGCAAGCTTAGCTCAGCATAACAAGTGGAAACAAGGAGAAACAGCTAGCTTGGCTCTGATGAAGCATAACAAAATCTGCCTACCAGCACATCCGAAGGTCACTAATTAACATGCTATATCTTATTTGTTTAATCCGTACAAAAAAATAATTAAGTTACAGTTTTACGGGGGATTATGTGTCAGACTCTTTTTCTTGGCTGAGAGCAGTGACTTCCAGTCTTGTCATCACCAGAAGAATAACCCTCTAATCCACACCAGAAAGTCACTGCTTCCAGCCATGAAAAGTATTACACATAAACCCCTTTAAACTGAAATTTATACTTTTATCACTTTGATTATTGTACAGATTAAACAAAAGACATATAACTTGTTCATTAGTGAGCTTTAGATGTGCTGGCATGCAGATTTGGTTACCTTTGAGCAGAGCTAGGCTAGCTGTTTCCCCTTGCTTTCAGTCGTTGTGCTAAGGTAAGCTAACCATCTCCCAGCTCCAGCTTCATATGAACAGATAGATATGATAGTGGTATCAATCTTCTCATCTACCTCTCAGCAGCAAAGTGAATAAGTGTATTTCCCAAAATGTCAAACAATTCGTATAACCTAAAGGATGGGTGGGTGGCACGGTCTCTTAAAGTTTCCCACTACATCCATCATGACAACCCAAATCCCAGTTGACACCTCATATCACAATATCAATATTGTATTGATACATCTCCAACTCCAATCTCCATTTATAAACTTTTTTCATGTGCAGCTAACCCATAGACGAAATTGAAAGCTGTATGTTGGCTTGAGCACTACCATCATCAATCCCACTAAAATGGAAAGGCTTATTTCTCAGCTCTGCCACTGGAACATGGACCGAAGAAAGAGCCTTTGCAAAAGCACTCAAATTGGAATTGATCCACTGGCCCACTGTGGAGGAGTCATTCCTTTTGGAACTATTGACTTATTCCACTTACTGTGACGACTTTATGACCACTATAGACGATTTTAAGGGAACAGGATTTTAGGAGCAATTGCAAGCACTAATGTGACTTCTCCATTTCCCAGAGGTCTTAATAATGAGGTGAGCTTGCTTTTCAGTTGCTACACAGTTTGTCCAATATAATTTAACACTGCAGCGCAAGAAGGCTATGAACATAATTGAATGAATGAGTCTTGAGTGGCTAAAATAAGATGGCCTTGTTTTTGTGTTTTGAACATATCCAATACTGCCAGCTACTAAATATTTCAACCACTTAATAAACATGCATTGAGGAATAGGCTTCATGATTAACCAGAGTGTACAAAAACATTAGGTTTAGCTACTTTCCCTGAAATTTCCTGGCCAGATGAAGCAGTATGGTGAAAGCTACAGTCCCTTTTTTTTATCTCACCCTCTAAATTCTGTTTAATCAAGAGGGGGAGATGTAGATTTGGGGGGAGGCGGATTACAGGAGGATTTAGTTTAAGCCTTGAAAGAACTGAGAATGGATTGTACAAAAGGGGATGCAGCTCAATATTAGCAGTGTGTTTCCTTTGCTTGGTAGGGTTGTGAGGATGGATGATAGTATCAGTGATCGACGATCATTAGAACGATCGCCGATTGCTCATGCCTTTGCAAATGTCAAGGCATATTTGATTTGTTTTCCTATGAATATGGTAACGTATTATTTGTAGTATTAAATTAGTACTTAATTTAATTTGCCTGTCACAGTTTAACGTATATAGCCGATGCTTGCAACTGGTGCGCACACACAGCTGATTGTAATGAAGCTGTTTGTTGTGTGTAGGAGCTGCTGTGATTTAAACGCTGAGGGGGTCGACAGACAGAGCACGTCAATGAGTTCAGTTTCTTATCCTGCTGCTTTTTCTGGCTGTAAATAGATCTGGAATCAATCAGGGAGAGAGGCAGCAAAATGGGACACTTCAGGGCCGCGGGAATTTGTTTTAAGTTGGGGGTGCTGTAGTAGGAGGAGCATTTTTTACAAATATATGTTGGAGCTTATTTAGTAAAAAATTCATATTCGGTGTCTCTCCATACAAATACAACATAGCCCCACAACAATGCTACTATAAAATAGACCAAACAACAACAAGGTCTATAAAACAATAATGCCATGGCTTTGCAATACACGTCCAGAAGCTCTTTGCGCACAGCACACAAGGCCATATCCAAATATGCACATTTTTCAGCAAATGTATATCAGCGTAATGAGATGTATTGACAATGGACTGTTAAACTGCTCGGCGGCAGCTTATAATTAACTAAATATCTTACCTTGAGCTGCAGACAGTGCGCCCCAGTAGTTACAATGATCCAAAGGTGGCCTTGCGCTTGGGCGTTGGGTGTGGATGGGGCATGGATGTCCAATGAGTTCAAAATGTCACTGTGGACATGCATCATGGAGAGGTGAGTTAGTCTCTTCTGGGTCACGGTGTTGATGGCAATGTTTTCAAGTGAAGCAAGGTGGAGAAGGTCGGCTGGATGAGGCCACAGAGATGGGCAGGCGCAGACCAGTATTCCACCAGGTGTAGTGAAAAACCTGAAGGCGAACCAAGTTGGTGTAAGGCAGGAAAATTGAAGTTAGATGGCTGGAAAAGCTCCTCAAATGCCGCCAAGTCGGTCCTAGCCAGACACCTGGTAGTAGCAGGCCCCTCAGTGGCGGCGGCTCATTCTCCGGTCGGTGCTGTCGGCTGCGGTCTCCGTCTCGGACACAAAAGTAAAACCAAACGAAAGCGATGGAGTGCTGGTCGTGCTGCTGTCCTGGGCAGGCTGGACTTCAACTGGACTCCTTTTTAGATGGTGGTTTGCCCAAAAAATCTAAAATGCATTTTGCACCATTATGAATTAATCCTTGGCCCAATCCCAATGTCCCCCCTAAACCCTGAACCCTCACAGACTTAATTGATATCACCTGGTGAGTGATTGAGTGCCAGAGGCTGCAAGGGCTCAAAATGGTATAAAGAGGAATGGGACTGCATTTACATTACGTTACCTTGATCATGCCAAAACATTTACATTCAACTGTAGGTTTGGGACTTTTGATTGTTCATTTTTATTCCCTCCCTTCTCTCCATGTTTGCGTTTTATGGCCGTTGTCGGCCGGCGTTTACGCTTCCGGGCGACCCCTGGTAACCATGGTAACCCCGTGTTTAACGTCAAAACGCTATCAACTTTGTGTAATTCCCTCAGGCAAAGTCTGCAGAAAGACTTACTGAAAGTGTGCTTAAAGGGCTCAAAATGTCTGTTGGAGAGCACTCACAGAATTTACCGGGAACGCGCCTCCAAGTCTGTGAGGGTGGACATTGGGATTGGGCCCTTCACTTAGCTGCCAGTGCTACAGCAGCAACAGCACGCAAATTTAGGAATCCTACCATAGAGTTGACATGACCCGCCCTACTCTGCCTCTGAATGGCTAGTGATCGTTGCCTTTGTTGGTTGGATTGGTTGAGGAGTGAGAATGGTTAGGTTTTAGGTAAGAATTAAGTCACTCTAAGGCACAGTAGTACAAGTCGTGTCAACACTATAAAAATGATCCTTTCGCCACTAGGGGGTGCTACACCTGCTTCCCGCGGCCATGGGACCGGACACACTCGCTCTTTAGGTCACTCCTCTTTCTCTCTCGCTTACAGGGTAACGTAACTATATTGCACATCCTGCATCTCAGCCTTTTTAGTAAGTTTTCTTGCTTTCTTTCTGGTCCAACATTCCTGTTTATTATTTTTGAACGATGAACTGTGCAGCCCTCGTGACTAATTTTAATACAACCAGTGTAGGATAAGTTGCCTCTGTAATGTAATGTGTTTATGACTTAAGTCTGAACATCCTCACTTTGATCTTAGCTAAACTAATGAGCCAAATTTATATTCATTTATGATGCGTTTTAAAAATGTCTTCTCATTTCTCATTGAATTACACAGCAGCCATAATGGTACCAGCAGTAATTTGTAGGGTTTATTTTCGTATTGTTTGATTAAGTGTTCTGTACTAACTTCTTTATGGCATTATACTTCCATGTCTACTCAGTTTTACTTTCAGCACATTAATTATTTAGACTTTAAGTGGAACTGTTATGTACTCGTAAGTAGTGATACTTTATATTAGTCTTGTCTCTTGTGCAGTATAATTTGTGTCTAGTGCAATGTAAAATATACTGTAGTAATTTTTGTTCCTCAAAAAGTGCAATTTTCTCCTTACTCTCTGTTCGCTGTTGTCTTGGAAGCAAACTGTATTTTTTATTATTGCTGATCTGCAATAAAACGGCCTACATTCTACCCTGGTGAGGCTGCTTTATTTTTGCTGAGCTTGGAAGTATTACTGAATATTTTTCATGGTAAAGGTTTACCAGGGGGTGGCAATAAAAGTCAAAGCATAGCTTTTATTGCAGCCCATAGAGATACATGCACCAGCACATTTTTCTGACTGCAGCAAATACTGGAGAGGCTACACTGGCTTTGAGCCCAGAAGTAGCCTGTTGTGAAGATTAAGGCGGATGGAATCTCATAGCCAGATAATGGTATTACAATAATAAAACCCCATTCACACTGCATTTACTCAGGAAAGAAGAACATTACATTGGCCTTAGTACACTGGCATTAAATATCAGTTTATTCAGCCCTCGCTTTTTATCTGCAGTTCAGTTAAAGAACACAACCGAGGAAACGTATAGATAGTAAAATATTTTAATTAAATATACAGGAGGTCATATACAAAATGTCTTTATTTTTTTGTCTTGCTCGCCAGCTGGGTGATTGGTAAACAGATGGCTACTGTATCAAAAACACTTTCAGGATGCACATTAATGGAAACAACGTGGAAAAAAAAAGTGAAACGACAACAAATAAAAAGAGTATCCTAATTCTTAAATTGTAGTGTTTGTTTAAATCTAACATGATCACGGTGACCTTGAAACAGAGCAAACAAGGACACAGCTAGATTGTGTAACCGACTTTTATACTGTTTTTTTTTTTAATACTATTTACAGATTATAACAGTTTATATGATAACAACCACGCGGTACTATCTACAGTGCTATTTACACAGAAAATAAGACAAGAGAGAGGGGTTGTCATGAATTGATCCCGTATGAATGTTCTGTACAGGAGCCAGCACTAATGCCAGTTTTACCTACACACAGCAATGTACAGTACTTAATCAGAAATGAATGTCTTTATCTAAGTATTCAGTAAAACTTTACACATAGACATTTACAGCTTTTTTTTCTTCTTCTTTTGAAACACCAGACATGTTCACTGTGTATTTCGACTATCCTGGATTGCAATTATAGTGGTTGTAAAAGCCAGAGCAGGTGTCGTCTTGCTACCTCAGGCTATGGAGCATGGTAGGCATACTTTATGGAGTCTGGTACCTTTTCATCACTGCTAGAAAACACATACAGCACACATGCCCTGCGGATGCCAGACACCGACCTGTGTCAATATCAACTATCAGTAAATCTTTTGAGGTTCTTCTATAACTGACTGCCCGACACAGTTAAGCTAAGTAAATAGATTAATTTAAGCACAAATACTAACCATCAGGTTAATGCGTATCTTTACATTTTGTGCCTTACCAATCAAGTCTGGTGTCTGATAGCCAAGTGTGCCATATAGTTTTTGTATGAATGTCTGTGTGCTGCATTTCAGACAAGAGTGACAGTAATATTAATATTCCTACCCTGCTACAGAAGATAAACCTTAACAACTGTAGTGCTAACTCTAATCCAAGACTGCGAAAGGCACAGATATTTGCAAAGCAATAATATCCTAAGTGACAACATTCCTGTTAAATCATACAGTGAGTCTTTTCAGCGTATTGAATTAAAGAGCTTGTTCACCAAAAAAAAAAAAAAAAAGAAAAAAAAAAAGATTTTCAAGTCAAGAACAAAAAGATGAAATGCTGATTTCTTGTGGTGAGCATTCCACAGCAGACGGCTGTTTCATTATGCTGGTCCTACAGACAAAAACAAGCTGCTACAGTCTACTCATCACAAGGGGTTTTTGGGGTCAAATGACTTTCAATTTAGAACTGGTGATTTGTCAACACATCCAACCTGACAACTGCTATGCTGTATCTGAACTGAAAACATAACAAATAAAGACCTGAAGTGAGTAAAAAGTGAGTCTACAGTACATCTGTCATACACAGCACCTCTGAATGATGAAATCATTTCATGTGACGCAGCACCACAGTGAGTGTTAATGTCTATTCCAGGGAGTCCTGTTTACATGGATACATGTAAACAGACACAACACCACTGGCTGCCTAAAGTGTAATAATGCGCTAAAACAACTGTTGAGCATCGTTTGCCACGGTGATCGCACCTCTACTTATATAAAGAATTGCATTTACGTTGTCATGTTACTTGTAGTGTTTTTAAGCAACAAAGTTTAGCCCTCAGACGCAGTAAACAAATGGCTTTTCTCTGTTGCCCTCCACTTTTCACACATCCAGAGCAACAACCTGACTCATGGTGACTGAGAGCGACAAACTGATTTGTGAGCACATACAAATGAGCATTGTGCAAATAAGGATACAACAAAAAAAAAAAAGATACAGTAAGTGGTGATAAAAAATAAAGAACAGTGCAAAGTATATAAACAAATGCATACACAAATAAAAAAAAAAAGAAAATGGAATTTTCAGTCTGCCTGACTGATGAGTTTATCAGTTTGTAATCAGCCAAAGTTTTATGATCAGTGTTTTCCTTCGACTGAGCCACAATCCCCGAGCAAAGAGAGACAGAAAGACAAGAGACAAGCTGAAAAAGTTTCTGCGGATGAGGAAAGAGAGGGAGAAACAAACCGTCCTCCCTCCCTCACAGTCTGGTGCTGGGGTGTACCGAGGACAGCTGAGGTGGTGGGAGGGTGGAGAGAGGGTACAGGTGGTGCAACAGGTCCCCATACAGTGCTGCCCCACCTGGATGCCTGTAGAAGTGGTGTGGGCTGGGGCTGGAGGCCAGCAGCTGCCTGTGGAGCATCATGGGGTGGAAGGCTAACGGGGGAACGAGGGGAGAAACTGCCGACTGGCTCTTCAGGTACTGCAGACCTGGGTGCTGCTGGAGCCCGTCCTGAGCTCCCGGTGAGACCAGGCTGCCAGGCGGGTAAATGCCAGTGTAGAGGTGTGCGGCGTGGGGTGGGGGGAAGGTGGTTGTAGGGTGGCCCTCGGGGAGATGGTTGTTGAGGTGAACGGCGTGGGCTGGCTCAGCTGGTTTCAGCTCTTCTGGGTCACTGCGTCGGATTGAGCCGGCAGGGTGGATTGGCGTCACGACACGAACTTTCCTCTCTGGGACTTCCTCGTTATCGGGCTCCACTAGGCTCCGCTTGCTGGGTCGAATGGGGATGGTGAGGGACGAATCACTTGAAGCTTTGGGGCTGGGAAATGGTTGCGACGACTCTGCTGAGCTCTGTTTGGGAGGAGAGATGGTCATAGGGGGAACTCTGCATGCCTTAGGGTGAGAATCCAAACCCTGGTGCATGATGGGATAGGGGAGACTGCAGAAGGAGGGCTTGGAGAAGGAGGACACCCTCTGAGAGAGAGGTTTAGAAATTGTGAAGTCTCTGGGCTCATCATCTGCCTCTCTGCTCTCTCTGTGTGTTTGAGTCCTGTCACTGTAGTGAGATCTGTAGGCCAAGCCCTCTTGCTCCAGACCACCACAGACAAAGCTCTGGCTGCCCTCACGGTCCCTGGTGTAGTGCTCTCTCCGCTCTCCGTTGGCAAAGCTGACCATCCTTTCCTGGCTCAGGCAGTTCTCAGTTTGCCTGTACAGACTGTGGAGGTGAGGGGAGGAGTAGCAGTCACCTGCGTAGCTCCGGGGCTGAGCAGCTGGGCCTTGGAGAAGCTTCTCCCCGGCCTTCTCCACACTGTCCGGGGCATGGGTTCGGGGGAGATAGGGCTGCCATGGTGGATTGACTTGAGGCTGAAGGTGATGGCTCGTCCGGCAGCTGTAAGTCTCTGAAAGCTCCCCGGCAGCGCTCCTCTCTGTTGGGCCACTGGTGGTTTGTTGGAGAGGCTTGCTGCTCTGGGCATGCTGAATGACTGATGGTCTGAATATGGGCGCTACCTCAGGGATGCTGTCTGACACACACCCCTGCCTCTGTCCTCCCACCTCCTCCTCACCCTTCCTCTTCTCCATCTCCCTTTCAGCCACTGATATGACAGGGAGCGAGGAAGCAGCTGTGGAAGGCGGAGGCTGAAGAGAAGGAGAAGTAAAGGAGAAAGGGTTGGACTCACACACTTGCGAGAGGAGCTTCTTTTTGGCCAAAGGCGACATGACCCCCTGACTGGCTTTGCAGTAGGCAGCCGTCTGTGCAGGGCCTTGGGAAGACTCCTTCTTAATGACCCCATAGTCTTCTTTCTCGGGGAAGGAATCTGTGCTCAAGTCTATACACTGTCTGTCTGCTTGCTTACACATTGGTAACACCTTCCCCACTCTCCCACCGTGACTTTCTATGGAGTCTTTGACCCTGGAGGAGGACTCAGGCAGAGCAACATGTCCAGCAGGTTTGTTCTGATCCCAACGGTGAGGCAGGTAGGGGTTTTTAGGAATAAAATGCCCTTCAGTTTGCTGTTCACAGGTCAGTTTGGCCTGGAGGGCCTCACTGATTTGCCTCCATTCAGGCTGGGGACCAGACCCCGTGTGGAGGGGTAGGCCAGCATGTGGGGCTCTGCAGTCTGGCTCTTTGGGGCCCAGTGAAGACTGCTGCTCCACTGCCAAAGACTCCTCTTTCTTCAGGGTAAATTGTAACTCTTCCTCCTCTATTATAATGGGTTCATCGCTCAGAGATACTTCCTGTTTTACAGCTGTGGACAGTTCATGATCCTCCTCTTTCCTCTTGGAGTCCTGGATGCAAAAGAAATAGTTGTTACAGTCACTGTCAATATTTTCTTATTATTTGCCAATTTCAAAGACAACGGGAATTCAAGACAGAGTAGTGAGGTTATTGATGAGAAAGCACAGACGGGTGAAAATGAAACAGATTTAGAGTATGAAGGAATTCTGATGAGGCAGCAGTTGGGAGATGCCTGTGACTGACCTGTGATTGTTCTTGGCCTTTCACTGCCTCCCCTCTGTCCTTTTTACTCCCCAGCTTGGGATTGCTGGGGCCTTTCAATTTCTTGGCCCCCGCTCCTTTGGCTTTGGCTCCTGAGGCCTTCTCTTGGCTGCCCTCCTGCTTCCTGGGTTTGGCCAAGGGGAGGGGTTTGTCCTGCTCACCTTTAATGTGCCTCTCGTAAGGAAGGAGGAGCCTGGGGAAGAATGCAGACACAGGAATGCAGATGAGTCTATGGTATGATCACGTTATGTCACATCACGCTTAAAGAGGAACAACTGTTTATCTATATTTTGGTTCATCACACAAATATAAATATGTAGTGGAGGAAAGGCATTTTTCAGCAAACCACCTTGCTTTGTCAGTGCCCACACCAAAAAGCGAACATTAACGTTCAATAAACCGCTCAAGTATTTTGTTTGTTAATACCAAAAACAGAATGAGCTGCAGCTTTGCCACAGGCATGCAGTGTATCAAATACGCTGCTTTAACCTCCTTGTTTTAATACCTGGCAAGCACTAACAATCCTATTGTAATTAAACTAGGTTAGGGGAAATCCAGGTTCAGATGGGTGCCAGAGTGTGTGTGTGTGTGTGTGTGTGTGTGTGTGTGTGTGTGAGAGAGAGAGAGAGAAAACTGTGAAAAACCAGTTATCTCCTGCTGAGACAGATCACATTAGGTATTAGTTTAACCTTGAGAGAGAAGAATGTGTGTGTGTGTGTGTGTGTGGGGGGGGGTGTGTGTGTGCAAAACTACTAATATGACTGGGAATAAAAAGGAGGAAAATGTCTGGAAGAATTGAAATCAAAGTGTTTTAAAGGAACCTCATTGCTCACGATATCTAATTTAATATACTAATATGAATAATCACGGAAGCTCTTAAAGTGATTACAGTTATAAAACATTTTAAATGGTAACAGTAACAGCTTCAGTTTGTGACACACTGTGCAGGTGACATGATTAAATGCAGGATAGCTGCATATGCTCCAGCTCAATTAAGTCCATACTAAGTGACAGAGAACATTCTGTAAAAAAACTAGTCAACTATTTTTGACTTCTGTTATTTCTCTCCTGAATATTTCCCAAGTCAATTTTCCGTATCTGATGTCATAACTAATGGGAACATTAAGATCTGGATAACATAACAATACCCATGTGTAAAATAATGACATGAAGAAACCAGCGAGGGAAACTTTTAGACTTTTATTGCTCAGAAAAGAAAATGGAAATTGGCATTAGACCAGAAATAAGAAACGTTGTGGAAGAGGAAACCAAGACAACTGAAAAACTACGACACTCTAACTTCAATAAGCTCCTCTGAAAATCTCTCCAGCTCCTCTGTCAGGTTTTTTACAATAACAATCCATAAAAGCCAGACAGAAACATGACTTTCTCAGTCATGAGAAAAAATAAGTTCTTCTCGTGAAACGACAAGAGACGGTTGCACTATTCCTTTTAAGGGACATGGCGGTAAAACAAACAATGAATCAAGAGCTGTTTCGCCTCCTCTTCAAAAGGAAGAAAAAAAAGCCTCAGAGAGTTCAAGAGGCTCTGTGGGATTTTTTTGTTATTTTTCCTCTGAACAAAAGTGCTGGCAGGGAAAGCGGTGAAACTACATTTCATACAGCTGGTCTGGCACCAGGCCCCAGGCCAAGAAAGGAAATGTACTATTAAATGTGACTTATTGGAAAGACGGAGAGCAAAGGGGTTGTGAAAGAGAAGAGGGGAGGGAAAGAGAGCAAAAGGAAAAAGAAACGGAGGGAGAGATGGAGTGAAAGAGGGGATAATGACATGTTAATGAAGAGCACCAATGATTCTGAATGAGGGAATGAAGAATCCTAGAAAACGGAGAAAAAAAACACGCAGTCTTTTAAACTTTAAAACAGCAGCAGTGGTATTTATTACAAGTAGGGAAGTGGTTCTCAGGCTTTCTATATTTAGGATCTCAGAATAATTAGGCATTATTGCTCAGAAAAAAGGAGGTAGAATAAATGTTTCACCATTATAAAAAAAGTGGATATGATTTCTTCAGGCTAATACATGTGTATTCAACATGTACAAATGTCCAGCTCTACTAACAGTGATCAAAGGGCTTGAAAAGTGGCATATTTATACAGTATACCAGGGAGCACTGTTGACTATCACAGTGATCTGTGGGAAAGAGATGGCTGCCTTGGCCAGGGTCAACTTTATGGAATGTCAATATGGGGTGGGGGGTGGAGAGTCACAGGCCGGGATAATGTAAGAGCTGAGCCCGGGAAATTACTGGAGCCTTAAATAGTTCCAAATGCAAAGTCTAAGATGCTGTGTTAGTCAGGAAACCGAAAAAAAAAACAGTCACAGGAAGTTCCCGACATTGTCACAATTACTTGCTTTGTTATATTTAATGAATACAAGATGACTTACCAAAACTGTAGCCCATTAAATGGTGTGATTAATTCTTTCTCCACCACACACCTTTTACAGTTTTATGCAAATCTCCACAAATGGCTGATAAACAAAGACAGTCCAGGCTACAGGGCTGTCATTCATTTATCCATAGTTAAGTGTATGGTTATAAAAAAAAACTTAGTCATGATCATGTAATATAGCACTCATAATACAATACCACTTATATAAGTAGCAATTTCCTCCAAGGAAGGGGCTGAGCTTGGCAGCCACTGCATTAGTTGAGAGAAAGCCAGGTGTAGTTAATAATTTGAGCCACTAGGGGGCGTGTGCGGCACTGAGAGATTCCAGGAAAAAAATTTCATTAAGGCAGGAGAGGCAACATTTTTATGAGGTCAATAAATACTTAACTTCCTCTCATGCCAATTTATCACCGGGCTTTTGTTTAAGCAGCCGTTTTCCATGTTGATAACAAGCAACTAAAATATGCGGTGAAGAGATTAAACGTTGAATAGGAAGAGATAGAAGGTGCCTCATGTAATTGAACCAAAAGAAATGATTGTTTATAGATGCAACATGCATTTTATCTGATATCTGACTGATCTTAGAAGCAATAACAGGGAAATTCATCAAACCACAAATATCAGCTGAGCATGTCTATGCCTTTGAAATAACAGATTGCACACAAAGCACCTCCCCCCAAAAAAACTTGGCAAAAACAAGGTGACTTTACCAGCAATGTGCTGCTCTCATCTGAGTTTTGTGTTACAGGAACAAGCAGAGTGCTCAAATCCAAGAAATGCCTAAGTCACCAAATAAGTGGAAAAAGCCTGCAGGCTGTTCCATTTCAACAATTTCCCTCCCGTCCG
The DNA here is from genome assembly GCF_002260705.1 of Seriola dumerili. NCBI lineage: Eukaryota > Metazoa > Chordata > Actinopteri > Carangiformes > Carangidae > Seriola > Seriola dumerili. The sequence continues at coordinate 6,154,812 of NW_019174733.1, read as the reverse complement.
TGCTGAAATTAATTTTAGCTGGTGTTGTGTTAAGATCACAAGAGCTGCTTCATGTGTAAGAAAAAAAAA